>NW_024038169.1:0-67933 GCF_016077235.1 Cyprinodon tularosa
AGAAAATTGTTGTATCTCAAAAAGTTTTATAGCAATCCTAGCCAAATGTGGAACAGTTATTTATCCTTTGATTATACAAAAGACTGCCAAGATTGGCGTGAATCTATGCATGTTTGAGCATCTTATGGGGTTTTCAACTGCCGCAGTATATGGCATTCAAGTTTAAAGATTTTTCTTTCTTTAAATTATTTAATAAATCATCTAAAAAAAATCTAGGACATGCAAGATGTGTTCCTTGACATTTGTGATTTTTTTCGGGATTTTATTGCAAACTATGGATTTTTAATGACTTTTTTTGTTTTGAGTAGGGTGTATTACCGCTAACCGTGGAGTTTGGCAGTGCTGTTTCTCCATCTTTTGAACATATACTTTTGACCCACCACCTGAGATGGCCGCAGCATCTATCTCACAGATGAGATTCATCCCAGATATTATATTTTATCCCTAGTTTAACCCTTCCTGACCAAAGCTGTGGTTTTCTCCGGCTGGTCCAGAGGTGAAGCGTGGCGCCTTTTCCGCTGGCTGAGAAGGAGCAAGGGGGCGGCAAACTTCTAACTTGCTGAGCCTCGATTTAAGACATAAGGGGTCAAAAGCAATCAAAAGAGTTTTTGCTGTGACAAACCATGTGGGCGTGGCCAAGCATCAAAATCAGACTTTGCGCCATTAGAGTATGACTAAACTGCCTCAGGCCCTGCTTTTATTAAGGATTATTAAATTTGTATAGCCGAACACGATGCTCAAAAAAGTATATTGGAGCCATGGTCCACACCCAACAAGAAATGGGCCATTTTGGATCAAAGATACCATTTTCTTTTTTTAGGTCATGACATATCTGAGGGAAGGGCTCTTGGTTTTTTTTGAGTTTGAGACTTCAAATTAACTTTACATGGACTATAGTCATAGCAAATTAAAAGTTATCAAAATTATTATTCTACATGGGAGCATGTGGGCGTGGCTAAGCATCAAACTGTTAACTCCAGTCATCCAAAGCCATGCTTTTAGGAGGAGGAGAAGGATGATGAGGATGAGAAACAAACAGCAGTAGGAGATGCCGTGAGAGCAGCAGCAGGAAGAAGAATATGAAGAGAAGGAGCACAGGGGGAGGAGGATGATTAGGAAGATAATCAGCAGAAGGAGAATGGAGGAGGATTAAATGAAGCAGGATAAGGAGGATGAAGAGGATCAGGAGAAGCAGCAGTAGGCAGGGGATGAAGAGAAAGAGCATCAGCAGGATGAGGAGAAGGAGATGCAGCAAGAGCGACAGCAGGATGAAGAGAAGGAGATACAGCAAGAGCGACAGCAGGAGGAGGAGAAGGAGACACAGGAAGATAAGCAGAAGCAGGAGGATGATGAGGAGAAGCTGCATTAGCAGGAAGATGAGGAAGATGAGGAGAAGCTGCAGGAGGAGGAGGATAAGAAACAGTGGCAGCAGCAGAACAAGAAGGAGGGGGAGGATGAAGAGAAGCAGCAGCAGGCATAGGCTGAAGAGCAGGAGCATAGGCTGGGAAGGAGCGTGGAGGTGGAGGTCGCTTGGTTCCCGCGATCGCAACATACCAGGCGGTGCGAGCTGCGAGGGCCGCCCAATGCCACTTGTGGCTTTAATTATTATTATTATTATTATTATTATTATTATTATTATTATTATTATTATTATTATTATTATTATTATTATCTGAGGCAATGAAAATATAATCAGTGACTTTCACCAGAGCTGTTTTAGTGATATGATGAGCTCTAAAGCCAGACTGAAACTCTTCAAAAAGTTCATTATGGTGTAGTTTGGCAACTACTTTCTCAAGAATTTTAGATAAGAAAGGAAGATTGGATATAGTTCTATAATTGACCAAGTCATCTGGGTCAAGAGACGGTTTCTTAAGCAGAGGTTTAATTACAGCAACCTTAAAAGCCTGTGGTACATATCCCTGTAACAGAGATAGATTAATCACATCTAAAATGGAGGAGGAGATCAAAGGGAATACCTCTTTAAATAACCTGGTTGGAAATAGGGATGGGGATCGAAACCCGGTTCCATCAAGGACCCGGTTCCACTTTTTTCAAAACCCGAAAATCAATAACGTTAGGGCTTATCGATACCACTATCGAGTCTGGCCGTTTTTTTGTTTTTTTTTCTCCCGGAGGTCCTGTAACATAATTGTGTGTCCCTCAAGTCGCGAAACAGCATTTAAATCTAATCAATCCAATCACTGCAGCATGTCCACCAATGTTTTGGAATTAAATTGTAAGCAAACAGATATTAAAAGTAAAACAAGTGAAGTCTGGCAGTTAACTTCGCTCGCGACTCGGCTTCATTTTACCAAGCTCAAAGATAAAGAAGAAGCGAAATGCAACTTATGTTGCAAAATCATGTCTTTTAAACGGGGGAACACAACCTCAATGGCCAAGCACATTAGTGTTGTGCATCAAATAAGGCCAAATGCAGTACCTTTGACTGTCTCCTGGTTGAAAAGACTCCTCCTCCTCCTGCGGCTGCTGCCGCCGCACCACAGTCGGGCCCGTCTTCATCGTCCACTCAGAGTACCACTGGTAAGCGCACACACAGACTCCGTAGCTTGTCCGGTCAGTTAAAAATAGTAATTGTGAAATCCGTGTTGTAATCGGCAGCATACAAGCTAGTTAGCTTGAAAAGTAAATAAAGTTTTAGACGTGCTGCGTGATGATGTGTTCAGATTGGCTCAGTAAAACGACAATTAGGTTATCATGATGCGTTCAAGTGTAACGTAAAGAAAAGGGAAATTGAGATTTTGGCGAGAAACATGAGTAATACAGTTGTATATTGCTCTAATTATTTTAGAATATATAATTAAACTACTGATGCCAACATTTATTAAAAATTACATTTAATTTAAAATACAATTATTTATTTGCTAAATATTTTCCTAATCACTAAAAACATGATGAAAAGTGACAGTAGACAATACATTAACCAACAATTGTGAAAATGTATATATTTTTTTAAACCAAAAGAAGACATTTCTTCAAAATATAGGAAATTTCTTCAAATAATTTTTTTCCCCCACTTCCTTTCTGTCTGTTAAAAACATATTGTCGCATCGTCTTTCCACCAAATAACAGAAAAGTATCGATAGTGGTATCGATAAAGACTCGGATCGATAAGGAGTATCGATAAAGGTATCAATATCAATAAATATTAACGATCCCCATCCCTAGTTGGAAATGGATCTAACATACAAGTTGAAGGCTTAGATGAAGACAATAGTTTTGCTATCTCTGAAAGTTCAATTGGATCAAAGCAGTCTAAACCAAGCTTAGATTCCATGACTACCTCAGATGCTGCCTCACCTTCCAGAGACAACCCAATCGTGGATAGAGGAGTGCTAATGATCTTATTTTTAATAAGATCCATCTTATTTATAAAGAATCCCATAAAATCATTACTGCAAAGAGCTGGTGGAATGGACGGTTCAACTAAGCTATGGCTCTGGGTGAGTTTGGCAACTGTATTGAAAAGATATCTAGGATTATTCTTATCCCCCTTTTTTAATGAGGAGAAATATGCTGGTCTTGTTTTACAAAGGGTCCTCTTATACAGCAGTAAACTATGTTTCCAGACTATGTAGGATTCCCGTAGGCCTGTGGAGCGATATTTTCTGTCCAGTTTCCAAGTATTTTGCTTCAAATTGCGCAGCTCTGCATTAAACCAAGGAGCAAGCTTTCTATTTTTAACTGTTTTCATTTTCAAAGGGGCTACATTGTCTAAGGCATTACGCAGAGAACTAGCAACCCCATCAACAAAATCATCAACCTGTGAAGGGGAATAAGCTAAGCTTTTGCACTCTGCAGCACTGCTCAGCGACACAGAGGAGAGAGAAAGTGAAGCAGATTCTTTAAAATGTATAACTGCACTATCTGATAATGATCTGCTAAAATTGAGCCTTCTTTTGAGGGTGGAGAACTCTGTTAAAGTAATCCTGAAGGTTATTAGAAAGTGGTCAGAGAGGACAGGGTTGTGAGGAAATACTGTTATTTCTTCACATTCTATGCCATATGTCAGCCCAAGATCCAAAGTATGAAGATGAAAATGTGTGGGACTATTTCCCTTTTGAAAAAAGCCAATATTGTCTAAGATATTATTAATGCTGCTCTTAAGCTATCATCTTCAATATCAGCATGGATGTTAAAACTCCCCACTATGATGACCTTGTCAGTATTTAATACCAAATCAGAAAGGAACTCTGAAAACTCATCTAAAAATTTAGAGTAAAGACCTGGTGGATGATACAAAGTTACAAAAAGAAGAGCTTTTTTAGCTTGTCAATTTGAATGAGGGAAACTAAGGGTCAAATGGTTGGGTTAAAAGAGTTGTAATTATTAACTGCCATTGGAGTAATCAGTAAGTCACACTGAAAGATTGTTGCTACTCCTTCTCCTCACCCAGAACCTCTGGGTATGTGGAAATTTAAATAGCTTGAAGGAGTTGCCTCATTTATGCTGACATAATTCTCTTGCTGCAGCCTAATTTCTGTTCGGCAACATAAATCAATGTGATTTTCTCAAATCAAGTCATTAACTAGCAGACTTTTGGAGGAAAAAGATCTTATGTTAAGTAGACCACATTTAATTGTTTTAACTTATCCCCCAATTGGAGTTATTTTTATTAGATTATCATGATTTACTCCTTTGGGAATCTTTGCTAATTTATTAGATTTTGGTTGTGGGCAAGACACTGTCTGGATGGAGTAAAGAGTGGGTAACAGTAGAGAAGCTGCAGAGATGTGTGTTAAACTACAACTCTGCTTCCTGGTCTGCACCTTGGGGGGTCAGGGTTTTGGAGGACTAATAAATGTAGCCAGATTCCTAGAAAGAAGAGCTGCCCAATCCAAAGTGGGATGGATGCTGTCTCTCCGAATCAGACCAGGCTTTCCCGAAAAAGATTGCAAGTTATTATTATTATTATTATAATACACTTGACTAGACCAGACTATTCTATTCTACTAGACAATACTCTAATATTGTCTAGTAGAATACTTTGTATAGACTTTTAAGATGCAAAATGAAGCTTTCTAGAAAAAAATGTTGTCTCACATTCTTGATTTTATTTCATGCCATCAAGACCAGTAATAATAAGTTCTTTAGTGGAGAAAAAAATCGTGGTTCAACCAACCTCAATTCACAGAAAAACACTTAATATGCCTAAACCCATACTAAAGAAAGCGAGAGTAGTGAGAGGGAAACACTCATTTGTCCTTCTGTTTTGCTTAGATTTCAGTGGGAATTTACACCTTGATGTTACAGATAAATTAACATTTTTTTTTCTTTGTGGGCTATGTTTCTATGTTGTTCTTCAGGTCCAAAATGCTAAACAGATGAACAGTGGGCTGAAACAGCTGTTGGAGTCTGGGATTGAGGAGTATAGAACGACTGAGGTAAACACATTCCTAACTTCCAAAAAAAAAAGCATATTTTTAAGTACACCAATCAAGTATACCATGATTATCAAATGTGAACACCGGTCATGGACTGAAGACCATTCATTACAACAAGCTATTGAAATCAAATTAAAAGTGCTGTATCTGCACCTTTAAAGGCACCAGCCACAAGAACATTGTTCTTATGTTGAACAAAAGTTCAACATAAGATGTTAAATTTTTTTGTCCTTTTTCATCCACATTATTTACTCAGAGAGATCACCAGAGTCCGCAGTGCCCACTTTTGCTGAAATCGAGATGTTATCAGTTCTGTTATTGTTAAGCTATAGACACAGCCTATTGTATTTGTGGTTATAACTGGTGACTTAAATAATATATTCTGTCAATCACACAGGCAACAGTCAGGTGTCCCCCCCAAACAAAAATACCTTCCTCTACAGACTCCCAGATCTCTGTCGGTAAATCCCCTCTTACTTTCTTAGCCAGCATATAAACCCTGCAAAAGCATCTATTGTGCCCTGCCTATTGTTTTCCTTTTTCTTTAAATGTAGTTCTCATTATACTTACTATATGCACTCACTGTGACATGGAAAAAAACTTGGATTAGAGATTAAAAAGTAGTACACAAACGCCATGACCCAAACTTAAAAAATTATGTCCTTTTAGGAAAGCAATTCAGTCTAATTTTTATCTGCTTAGAGCTAGTGCCTTTTATCAGGGCAACCTGTATAACTGTACAAAGATGTTAGCAGGGAGTTTAAGAAGCCCTTAAAAGTAGCTTTGATGCTATAGACTTGCACAGTGCAAGCTACACGGAAAGAACATTGATACAATGACTGAGTCTGTGACTAACCACAAAACTTCAATTAAGATAACGTTATGCCAACTAGAATACTACTGCTTCCCCAGAGACATGAAAGTTTATACCAAAAAAAACATCTTTGAAGTAGCCTATTTATTTGACCCTTTACAACTAAAACATAATTTCATGAGCAGACTGTCACCCCAGTAGACATGGAAAGAGGCTGCCAGTCTTCCCACTTTCTGGAGCTAAGGAAATACTGCAGGAGCTTCGAGGATCTATGGGCATGTAGCCTATTTTCCCTGAATGTACTTTGGATTGGAGGTTAAAGATGCCATCATAAGCCTTTTTGTCCAAACCCACCATCATTTAGACAAGCCAGACATCACTGTGAGGAATGGTATCTCTGATTTCTCCTAGTAATTTCACACTATTCAGTCTAATATGCTTTTTTTGACACTCCAAAAGATTTAAAAGAAGGCCTCTACAGTCGGTTGGTTTAAAGACTACCTGACAAACAGACCACAGTTTGTGAGATGGAAGGGTCGACTGTCCAATTAAGTAGTCAGCAGCACAGGATCGCAAAAGGGAACGGTACGCTCACCATTCATTTTGGCTCTTTATACCTCTGACTTCAAGTACAGTAAAGCCCAACCATAATGCACCCCCTTTTCTTTTA
The DNA here is from genome assembly GCF_016077235.1 of Cyprinodon tularosa. Classification (NCBI taxonomy): domain Eukaryota; kingdom Metazoa; phylum Chordata; class Actinopteri; order Cyprinodontiformes; family Cyprinodontidae; genus Cyprinodon; species Cyprinodon tularosa. The sequence goes on from NW_024038169.1 coordinate 6,890, forward strand.
ACCACTGGTACTTAATTGCAAAGACTACCCCTGACCCACTAACCACACAATCTGAAATTGAAGCCACAAAGATAAGGGCTTTACAACCATTCCTAGGAAATGGGCCACTCATCGCTGCATAGTTGATGCTTTGGTACTTAAAGGACAGCTTATTTACATATGCACATTCATAAGATCCAACATAAGAAAAAAGACAGAGCTTTTTTTTTTTAAGAAAAAAAAAACAAAAAACCATTGAACTTGAAATAATAAAAAAAGGTTTAATTTGATCTTGGTTAACTATCCTTTTCCTTTATCACATGATTCGCCTTAAAAGAGATTATTAAACTGAGCTGACTATTTATAGTTTAAGTGCAAAAGCATAGGACAGAATAACACAGTGCATTCCCATATTTTGAACACACATTCCATTACAGAGCAAGTAACTATCTTAACAGGTTTTTAGGTGCCTTTTAAAAAAGCAGCCCCAGAAGGAATATTTCATTCCCGCCTCCAGCGCAGACACAGACTGATGCCTTCTCTCCCCCGCTCCTCTGTCCCCAGCAGTGTGCCCCTGACCCTCTGCTGTTAACCTAGTGCCTAATCCCTGCTAGCAGTAGCCTCTCCTAGCTCTGTCTCAGTGGCTGGCTTCTTCTTTGTACTGCTACTACTCACAACTTCCGCTGGTCAATAGCTAGTCCTGGGCAGCTGTAGCATTTATCTTTTAGCCTCTCCCCAGCAGGCTGCTTCTGAGACTGGCAAACTGATTACCTCTCTCTCCGCTCTGCTGCCCCCTCCTTCCGTGGGATTCTCAGTTCTCCTGCTCTGTGAAGAAGGCCAGTGGCTGAAAGTTGGAGGCAAATTTGGATTTTGACTGGGAAGGGCCATTTTGAATGGCTGCTACTGTAGAAGGATGGTTTCATCTAGGAATGGGAATCGAAAACCGGTTCCTGTTCAGAACCGGTTCTGTGTGTTCCAATTCCATGGCACCGTTCGGCAGCTCGCTAAACGATTCTCTTAATGATTCCAGGCAGCAGCAGATCCTAGCGCTGGGCAGCAGGACTTACATCACGTTTTTTTACGCAAGTTACGCACACAGTATTCAGTAAGCAAGCACGACGTGACCAGGAGTAAATCTAGAAAAGCAAAACAAAAGCAATCGAAAGTTTAGCTTCATTTTAAGGAAGAGAAAGATGGCAAGAAGGCGCTTTGCAATCATTGCAAAGTGGCAATTACATCAGAGGAAATACATCCAACATGCAGAAACACCTGCTCACACAAGATGCCATACATTTTAACGAATGCCATGTTTTTGATGCTTCTGGACAGAAGCTGAAGTTACGACCGGCATGGAAGGCAACTCTGGTGGGAAGTAGCTAGTTTTATATCACTGGCTTTGCTTAATGTGGTTCCTAGTAAATCATTGACCATTACTAGAAATAAGCCAGTTTCCCACCTCTCTTTGGGGTTATTAAGGGAGTGTGCCTTTCTCGTTAATCCAGCCCTTTATTGCAGTTCAGGAAGCGAGAGAATGGTAATGTTCATTTACTTAAATCAGGGAGAGATTAGTTTATTTTCCGAAATTGTAGAGTAATGCTTTTTCATTAAACGGATGCCTTACCCATAAGAGTTAGATGACTGTGAAGAGAAGGGTAGCCCGGCTGGCTCAGAGGCTGGCAGCTCACGTTCACTGTCTTCTGTTTTCGCCGAGGCGGGCAGAAATAGAATATCACAGGCTAAGGTAGACGAATGTCACTGTGCACTTACCAAATTCATTGTTTCACAGAACCGATTAGAGAATCGATAAGGAATCGAATCGTTTTACAGAATAGAGGGAATCGGAATCGGGAAAATCTTATCAATTCCCAACCCTAGTTTCATCTCCCACCAAATGTACCAGGAAGTAAGCTAAAGGGAAAACTTCATTTGGGAGAGGAGAGCTCTGTTTAATTAAGTTTGAAGGTTACTAAAAAGTGGTCCAATAGGATAGGGTTGTGAGGATATAATATTATTTCTTTACAGTTAATGCCATATGTCAGCACAAGGTCAAAAACATACAGATTAGAATGTGTGGGACTGCTCACATTTTCAACAAAGCCAATCAAGTCTACGATAAAGGCTATCGTACACTTACCTTTAATGTTGGAATAAATGTTAAAGGTCCCCACTATAATGACCTTCTCACAAAATTAAACTAAATTAGACGTGAAGTCTGAAACCTAATCTGAAATTTGAGACTAATGGCTTGGTGGACAATAGTTATAGAAATCAGTTTTTTTGCCTTGCAATTTGGTGAGGGGAAGATAAGGGTTTGATCTTCAAAAGATTTGTATTCATTGGTTTTGGAGTTGTCAAAAAAGCAGACTAAATTGTTTTTACTCAACCTCTTGTCCAGAATTTTTGGGCATGTGAAAATTCAAACCGCTGAGGACAGTTGTCTCATTTGTGCCAAGATCATCCTCTTGCTGCAGACAGGTGTCTGTAAGATAACAGATCAATCTGATTATCACAAAACACAAATAGAGTCATTAACTAACACATTGGGGAAAGTAAATGCAGTGTACTTATATTAAGTAAGCACATTTGTTTTAACATTTTTTTCCCAGTTAGAGTCATGATTTTATTTGAATTATGATGACTTACTCCTTAAGGATTCCTCTCTAATAATTTGATCTTGGCTGTGGGAAAGACACTGTTTTTAATGGTTACAGTAGAGAAGTTGCATAGACTTGGTCTGGATCTGGGATTTCAGGTTTGTTGTAATAATAAATTTGGTCAGATTCCTAGAAAGAAGAGCTGCATTATCCATTGATAAATGCTTTCTCTCTGAATCTTACCAGGTTTTCCACAAACAAATCTGCCAGGTATCAATGCAGCCTGGATCATTTCAGGACATTACTTTGACAACCTTTGTCATTGTTCTTCTGAAAAAAAAGCAAATAGACTCAAAAGGGTTTGAACTAAAACTTTCACATTTTGAATGACAATCAAAGATTTGGTTCATTTATTAATTTCAGAACTATTTTTGGTGTCTGCTTAGTCATCTTGGAACAGGTGCCGTTTTGTACTCAGCCTGGTTCTTGAATAGAACATTCTGTTTTATGATTTTGAATCCTGTCCTTTGCTTTTCTAGAATACCCAGAAGGTGAATGCCCGATGGACTACTGATGAGCAGCTTCTAGCTGTTCAAGGTAAGCTTTGTCTCGGTCCATACCAGCAGTTTGCATGGTTGCACTGAATGGCTTTAATCTTAGTAAATGTTATAGTGCTCTTTAAAATGTAGCTAAAGGTGGAGTATACAACAGTTTAATCTGTCTCTACATCTTTTTGGCGAGATTACGTTAGAGGTAACTAGACTTTTTCTCAGTTCCTCAGAGATACATGTGCTTGAAAGTTGAAACTGCAATCCTGCTGTACCCCTTTTTCCAGCCATCTGACCTGCTTAATACTTTAGGTGCAAGTTTATGGGGATGGCTGGCTTTCCTTTGTAGACCCATGCATTTATGTATTTGTTTGATTTCTCAGGTATAGAAGTCTGAGCAGTTCTTAGCCCCTTTTATATTGAAGACACTGGGAATTTAAGCCTTGGGATTTGTATTACCCAGTAATACGAGTCTCTTGGAATTTGTCAGCATGCTGTTACGGGCGGGCAATAAATCAAATTAAAATAAATAAAATCAAGATCATGATAAATTGGGCAGTTTTACCTAACGACACGATAAATGCATGATAAATGCTTGATAAATTACATTATATATTTCATTTAAATATTAAAGTCTTGTACCCTTTCAGGTTTAGACATTCAACAACGTCTCATTGAACAGGAGTTAAACGTTACCTCTCCTGCAAACATTTTTGCGCACAGGTAATGAGGCCTGTTGCACATTTTGAACTCAACAGCGTGGTTGTGCTGTAGGCGGTGGAGGTTGGATGCCTTACTTTGGGTATTCCCAACAGTTTTTAGGCAAATTCTGTATTTTGTGTTCTTTTGCTCAACATCTATGGCGTGATTTTTGTGCCAGTGAACTGAGTAAGCAGTGAGAACAATTAGTGGGTACCTGGAACACTCAGCCCTAAATAGCGAGTCTGAATTGTGCAGGCTCGCTGGAATTTGGCATAAGGGATAACAGCGGCTTGATGGGAGAGGACACCCGTGCATTTAAATATAAGTTCCACCGTTTAAGTTAAAGGGGAACACCATTTTTTTTTTTTGTTGGCCCCTTGATTTTACCCATATTAGTTTTGTGCCCTTTGGAGCTGTTCTGAAGATATTCGGTTTTGTTAAATCCAAGTAACATCTTCCTATGGGCAAGGACTTGAATGCACAAACTAAACTGTTCATAATTTATCATTTATGGTACGCCAGCATTCATAACATCACGACGACTCACACATTTTTATATGTATATTTTTTTTAAAACAAAGCGGCGTGTGTATGACGTCATCCGCTCGCGCCGGCTACCGTTCATTCATCCTGTCCACTGAACTGCTGCTAGTTTTCCTCACATGCCTGGAAGATGTCTAGTGCGTCTAGAGCGTAGCCGCCTGTGGCTGCCTGTTACGATTCCAGTGCGCATGTGCGGATGTGATTCACACTCTGCTTTGTTTTTAAAACATAAAAATATAAAAAATATATGATTCGTCATTATGTTATGAATGCTGGCGTGCGGATGACATCATACATACTCCGCTTGACCCATACTTGACCCATATGAAAGACTAACTGCCTTTTCCTTAGTCATCCTCTGAATGAAGCAGGGAATTAGAGTTGAACACCCCCATGCTGAACCCTCAGAGAGCCTGTAGTGACCTGGTGTAAAGGACAATATTTTTAGACCAAATTAATTTTCACTGTGGTGGATTCTAAGATGCTCTTAATTACCAGACACTGACAGAAACTGCCAGTGCCTTGTGCTATGGTTATATGATGGCTTTTTCTTTACAGGACACAGTACCCAGCCACCTTTTTGAAATCGTGGGTATCAAACTGTATAGCACAGCTCCCCGTCTTTGTTCCAGTATCCTCTTGAATGCTATTGTGGTTAAATCCCGGAGCTGCAAGTAGAAGCCTCTTAGAAAAGAAAAGAATAATTAAAAAGTTAAATCATCTTACAAATGTGAAAACACATTTTTTTTCCTTTTATACTTTACAAAATTTGTTTAACTTATATCAGAGGCTGTTTAACTGTTTCGATGTCAAAATTTGAAAATTATAAATGTTTTTTGTAAAAAAATACCATTTGATCACAACTTACAATAAGAACTGATTTAAAGAAACAAATACTAAAAAAATAATGAACAGGGGGTATAATGAGGGTGTCTGCTGTTGTTTATTATCAACATTCTGTTAATCTTCTTTATTTCATATTAAAGTAAACAACAAATAAGCACAGAAAGACCCCAGTCGGCCTCGGCAGATGGCCGCTCACAGTAAGCCTGGTTCTGCTGGAGGTTCCTTCCTGTTAAAGGGGAGTTTTTCCTCTCCACTGTTGCTACAAGCATGCTTAGTGTGAGGGATTGCTGAAGAGTTTATAAGTCGATGCAATCAACTAGTTTTCCGTAGATAGAAAACTTTGAATCATTCTGACTGAATGATCTAGTTGAATTGTCTCTATAAAGTGCCTTGAGATGACATACACTATATTGCCAAAAGTATTTGCTCACCCATCCAAATTATTGGAATCAGGTGTTCCAATCACTTCCATGGCCACAGGTGTATAAATTCAAGCACCTAGGCATGCAGACTGTTTTTACAAACATTTGTGAAAGAATGGGTCGCTCTCAGGAGCTCAGTGAATTCCAGCGTGGAACTGTGATAGGATGCCACCTGTGCAACAAATCCAGTCGTGAAATTTCCTCGCTCCTAAATATTCCACAGTCAACTGTCAGCTGTATTATAAGAAAATGGAAGTGTTTGGGAACGACAGCAACTCAGCCACGAAGTGGTAGGCCACGTAAACTGACGGAGCGGGGTCAGCGGATGCTGAAGCGCATAGTGCGAAGAGGTCGCCAACTTTCTGCAGAGTCAATCACTACAGACCTCCAAACTTCATGTGGCCTTCAGATTAGCTCAAGAACAGTGCGCAGAGAGCTTCATGGAATGGGTTTCCATGGTCGAGCAGCTGCATCCAAGCCATACATCACCAAGTGCAATGCAAAGCGTCGGATGCGGTGGTGTAAAGCACGCCGCCACTGGACTCTAGAGCAGTGGAGACGCGTTCTCTGGAGTGACGAATCGCGCTTCTCCATCTGGCAATCTGATGGACGGGTCTGGGTTTGGCGGTTGCCAGGAGAACGGTACTTGTCTGACTGCATTGTGCCAAGTGTAAAGTTTGGTGGAGGGGGGATTATGGTGTGGGGTTGTTTTTCAGGAGCTGGGCTTGGCCCCTTAGTTCCAGTGAAAGGAACTCTGAATGCTTCAGCATACCAAGACATTTTGGACAATTCCATGCTCCCAACTTTGTGGGAACAGTTTGGAGCTGGCCCCTTCCTCTTCCAACATGACTGTGCACCAGTGCACAAAGCAAGGTCCATAAAGACATGGATGACAGAGTCTGGTGTGGATGAACTTGACTGGCCTGCACAGAGTCCTGACCTCAACCCGATAGAACACCTTTGGGATGAATTAGAGCGGAGACTGAGAGCCAGGCCTTCTCGTCCAACATCAGTGTGCGACCTCACAAATGCGCTTCTGGAAGAATGGTCAAAAATTCCCATAAACACACTCCTAAACCTTGTGGACAGCCTTCCCAGAAGAGTTGAAGCTGTTCTAGCTGCAAAGGGTGGACCGACGTCATATTGAACCCTATGGATTAGGAACGGGATGTCACTTAAGCTCATATGTGAGTCAAGGCAGGTGAGCAAATACTTTTGGCAATATAGTGTATGTTGTGAACTGGCACTATAAAAATAAACTGAATTGAACTGAACTGAAAGTGCTGAGACATAAAAACAATCAGCTGATCATACTGACGGTGTCACCATTAGACGGAGCTAAACTGGTTGGGAAAAAAAAGCAAAATGGAAAGCTGGAGAAAGACAAAAAAATAGTTTTTAAATAATACTTAAAAAATATTAATTAGCTCACTCATGAGTCCTTTTCAGTTGTCACCATTTCAACATTAAGTGTGTTAGCCATAAAAAAAAAAGAAGAAAATGTTGGTTAAAATACAATGCTATGTGCTTAAGCAGTAGATAAAATATTCATATAACTTGTGTTTAGGCAAAGTACTTAACCAAAAACATGCATGTTTAATCATCAAATCAAGTTTAAATAAGTTATTTTAAAGAATAAATAAAAGATAAATTTAGTTTCCATTTGACTAAGCAAAATATGATACATTTGGTTTTCATTTGACTTAGCTTTTGTTTATATTTTCATTTTAAAGCAAAAGTAACAGAAATTTGATTAAAATGTTATCAGTAGGTTTAGGCGACATATGGAATATACTCTATATTTAGGCCCGAGCAGCTAAGCGCTGCGAGAGCCTATTGCTCCTGTATCGTTTATTCTTCTTCTTCTTTTTATTTTTCTCCGCTTAAATGAAACTGATTTTTGGGGGCTTAAACATGTTCAAAAACTCACCAAACTTGGAAGTAAATTGTCCCCCTAGTGAAATTTACGTATGATAATGGAATTCAAAATGGGCGTCGCCAAATGCCTCTACAGCGCCCCCCTAACGTGAGTTGGGGAAAACCGTAAGTCACAGAGATTTGAGATTTGGCAGGTACATAGATCTCACCAAATCATGAAAAAAGTTACATTGTGGGTATGCTCTAAAACCTACAGGAAGTCGGCCATTTTGGGTCAAAGGCTGATTTTTGGCACTTTTTCAATTTTGTTGACATCGGCTTCAAACTTGGCATGTATGCAGATAAGGCATGTGAGATCTAAACTTCACAAACTTTTTGAGTTTTTGAGCATTTTAAAGGGGTGTGGCCAGGCCTCGAAGTCGGCGTACTTGCCAACATTTTCAAAATGCAATAACCTTTACATATAAAACTGAAATGACACGAAACCTGGTAGTATTAAAGGAAAATTCCGGTTTTTAACACTTTTAGCCCATTTTCTGTAGTGTCCAGGATGAAATCGAATGATCGACACCAAAATTTTGACAATTGGTCCTGTCTCTGCTATTTGGCTCATGCAGAATCCCCCCCGGCTGCTTCAGAATGGCTTCCATAGTGCATGTCCGATAATGTCCTTAAAACAACCTTAAACGTTCTTTTTTTAAAATATGCTAGTCACCGGGTCGTCAGCGCTGTTCAATGACGTTCCAAAAAAAAGTTTCGTGAAGAAAAACCGTTCCTGTCTTGTTTTATTTAGCATTTTGTAAATCCCAGAACAATTTTTTCTGATACATCACAACCGCTTATAAACTTCAGCTTCCCGTTCGAATCTGAAGTGTTGCACACTCCAGACCACTAGTTGGCGACGGTATCCTCTACCGTCAAACTCAAAGTCCAATATGTCCTCCTCATGAATCCACCTTTCGTATTCCATTTTCAGAGTTTTTTAAAGTGTTTAACAGAGACGTTAGCACCTCGACGTCGGAGTACACAGAGTGAAGCAGAAACACTTGGGCCTTGCGAAAAGACTACAACTAAGCGTAAACAGGCCCCATTTCCGTTTCCTGTGGTGGAGGGATATTGACTATTCCAACAGAACTCAATGGGATTTACAAAATGCTAAATAAAACACTACAGGAACGTTTTTTCTTTACGAAACTTTTTTTTGAACGTCATTGAACAGTGCTGACGACCCGGTGAGTAGCATATTTAAAAAAAAAGAACGTTTAAGGTTGTTTTAAGGACATTATCGGACATGCACTATGGAAGCCATTCTGAAGCAGCCAGGGGGGGATTCTGCATGAGCCAAATAGCAGAGACAGGACCAATTGTCAAAATTTTGGTGTCGATCATTCGATTTCATCCTGGACACCACAGGAAATGGGCTAAAAGTGTTAAAAACCGGAATTTTCCTTTAATCCTCTCTGAGCTCCCAACAAAACTGAATATTAAAATTTTGACATGATTGAAGCCACGCCCCCTGAGAACCGGAAGTCATTTTTTTAACTCGGAATGGTCCCTCTCAGTCCTAATTGACCTCATCAACCAAAAACTGTGTCTGCAGACAGACAACATGTTGTCCTAACTTCGTTTAAGGCACAGAGAGCTTTAGTCAAATGGTGTTGCCGTGGCGCCATGGCGAAGTGAGGCGTTTCGCCATGAAAATACGATTGGCTCTCATTTCCTCATTAATAATCAGATCTGCACCAAAATCACAAGAGATGATCCTAGTCCAACTCCAAACAGGAATCAAGAGCAATATTTTGTGGGCGGGGCTTAATTTTCCTACAGCGCCCCCTAGAAATAACAAACTTCAAACCATCAGCCCCAAGCCGTTTTTAGTCCAAGAATATTGAAACTTTGAACACATTTGCATCTCATCAGGCCCTAACTAAAAGCCTCTTGGAGCCATGGTCTAAACCCCACCGGAAGTCGGCCATTTTGAATTGCATTTTACCCTGTTGTGAAAGCACAGACCTCTTTTCAAAAAATTTTATAAAATCAGCCTTTTATCCAAATGAGCTAAAACTTTCAAAATACTTTCTTTACTAAGCCTGCTGTAAGTTGGTTACAATAGCAAAGCGCTTCTTTAAAGTCCGTCACTCTGATTTTTCAAAAGTTTGCGTTCTCGCCTAATAGTTGGCCAAGTGGACAGATAATGCCAGGAAATAATTCAACCCCTAGCCATGCTCGTTCCTAGGATAATGAAATTTGGCACACATCTGTATGAGCTCTCCACCTACAAAAAGTTTCATTGGAGCCATGGTCTAAACCTCTCATGAAGTCGGCCATTTTGAATCAAACAGCACCCTTATGAAAATAGAATCACTATGTTAAAATATTTCTAAAAAATCGGTCGTTGTCCCAAAAGAGCAAGGACTTTTGGAATACATTCCTTTAATTGCTACTTGTTTGATGGTATACACAACATAGCTCTTCTTAAAAGTCCGTCACTCTGATTTTTCAAAAGTTTGTGTTAACAGGAAATTGTTGTATTTCAAAAAGTGTTATAGCAATCGTAGCCAAATTTGGAACACTTATTTATCAATTGATTATAGTAAAGAAGTAAAGTTTGGCGTGGATCTATGCATGTTTGAGCATCTTATTGGGTATTCAACTGCCTAAGTATATGTCATTCAAGTTTAAAGATTTTTCTTTCTTTCAATTAATTAGTAAAAAATCTAAAAAAAATTCTAGGGTATGCAGGATGGACACCTCAACATGTGTGATTTTTTTCGGGATTTTACTGCAAACTATGGATTTTTAATGATTTTTTATAGTTTTGAGTAGGGTGTAATACCGCTAACCGTGGATGTTGGGGGTGGTTTTTCTCCCTCTTTTGAATATATATTTTTGACCTACCAACTCGGATGGCTGCAGCGTCTGTCTGACAGATGAGATTCGTCCCAGATATTCTCTTTTATCCCTATTTTAACCCTTCCTGACCAACGCTGTGGTTGTCTCCTGCTGGTCCAGAGGTGAAGCGGCTGCTGGCTGGGAAGGTGCAAAGGGGCGGCAGTCGCTTGGCTCCCGCGGTCGCAATAGGCCGAGCTGCGCTGAGCTTCGAGGGCCGTCAATACCGCTCGCGGTTTTAATGTATCTTAGTTTTCCACGCACAATACTTAAAATCCCTCTATTGCAACCATCGAGTACAAATTGGCATGAAGACATTAAGTCATTTGCATCTATTTCACTGAGAGTTTTTTTTTTTCCAACACACATGATAAAGTCCTCTTCCAAACAGGATTATTTTTTGCTCAGCACACACACTACTATCTATACTTTTTTTCATTGCTTAATCAGATAGCGGGACTTTTCTGGCCAGTCATCCTGGATTTTCCTTTTTTTATTTTCCTTTATTATTTACCTCATTTGAGCTTTGGCTGAAGTGTGGCAAAACCTCAGTGTTACAAACACTGCTCAAATGTAACACACAAATAAAGCTGGTTTTTATGACTGTCCTTAAATGTTGCGCATACAAAAAAATTTGTTTTACAGGACGGGCTCTAATGTTGTACTCAAAATGTAATTTAGAAATTGTCCCCGAGTACAAAATGATCTATCGCATACAAAACAGCCTCTCCACGCGTACGAAACAATTCTACACCAAAAGTAGAATTGTTTCTGCCAAAAGTCTCATGATAAATTAAGAATTGTCTTTCTGACTAACCAATAGAAGGAGTTGCCATCCAATACAAACTAAATGTGAAAGTTGAGATATGTTTATGAAAGATGAGCGCTATTATTTTATTCTTTCAAAAACTTCAAAGCATGAAGCTGACAGCAGTGTCTACTCCTTTCTCTGAAAGCCAACTGCTCCTTGTTCATTTCAGCACATTCTTTAAAATGATATCTCATTGTTTCACAGTGTCTACATGTTCTGGTCTCATTGAAAACTTGCCAAATATAATCTTGTAAAAAATGGTAGGCTACATGCACATATTATAGGCCACACTCAGTAGGAATATTACTGTATCTTTTCTCTATGTTGTGCTATCCTTGATTTTTGATGAAAAAGTACAATACAAAGGTCTAACAAAACTAAACTTTCAGGAGTAAAATTACGAGGGGGAAATACTTACGGCAGGGACAGGCAACTTGTTTTAATCTGTTCCCCCTTGTAGCTTAATGCTGCGTTCACACCGGGGGCAGCTGGCGCGACAGAAGCAGCGAGTTTACATGCAAAGTCAATGGTTGACGCGCGTCAAGGCGCAGCAAAAGGTCCTGCGGCGCGTTTGAGCAGCAGGCGCAGCGCGTCTGAGCAGCTGAAGCAGCGCGTCGGGCGCGTTTTGGCATCTGACGCGCGTGACCCGCCGCAAACGCGTTGCTGCTCGAGATGGAAAAATTGAATTTTTGATGCTCGACGCGCCGCGTCAACCAATCAGAGAAGCTGATCTGGGAGCTGGCTGGGAGAGAGACACAGCGCTGATGACACAGACCGCTCTGATTACTCCTCTTAAACAGTTTATTAACGCATAATTAACTTAAAATATATACATCTGCCGGCAGAATATGTTGGCTTTTATTATTCTGGTGCCTGCAGATCGGATTATTTAGATGAAAAACACCTACCAGCCGCCGCGGTAAACCGCGAGGAGGCGACCCGTCCAGAGGCTGCTGATGAAGGGATTCTTTCTGTCGGCGCACCGTCGGTATGTGGGGGTCTGAGCAGCTCCGACAGAAATAACATTGGGAGACAGGATTGTAATCTGGATGAACTGACTGCACTGATTAAGTTTTCAGGTGTATTTTCTCACTTAAAAACATATTAAAACTACTTTATTCCCACTGATCTCAGCAAATATAGGTGCAAGGCAGAGAAAGGATAGTGAAGCTCCGCCCAACGCGCGTCAGAGCCACCTTTGCACCGTGCAGCCAGAGCAGCAAAGCTGCTTCAGCCGCGCGTCAGAACTCACTGGTACAAGCAGCAAAAATGAAGCAGCAGACGCGATTTTGCTGCTTCTGCAGCGTCCGGTCTGAACGTAGCATTAAAATTCAAAGGTTTAACAACTAAACTTTCAGGAGTACTTTGTCATCAAAAAACATGTTTGTTAACCAAAACTGAAAAAGGTGGGATCATGTGTGTCCGATTTAGACATGGGGAACAAATTATGGCAGGGACAGACAGCCTGATAGAACCTGCAGCAAACACTATTCTTGATGAAGTTCAAGCCTAGTGTCTAATCATTATCATAAAAATGTTTATATTCCTGTACTAGATGTATAAAGTAGATGGGGATAACAATTCTGGCAATATAAAATGAAATAAAAAGCCTGGTGTTTCAGCAAACTTTGTTTATGAAGGATAGCACAACATAGAGAAATTATAAATCCATATGTGCACACCTCACCCCTCTGGAGCATAAAAAACTTAAAAGAATGGGATTTCCAAGGTTATACTATTCATCGAGGTGTAGCAACTTTGATTTCACAGCAAATACCATTCGAACAGGTTTCAATCTCTGACAAGGAAAGGAGAAATGTAATTGTTTCAGGAAAAATATATGATGTAGTTAAAACAATTTGTAATGTTAAGGTACAGAATCCATGGATTAAAGTGGAGTTAAAAATTTGGAACAAGCTAAAAGACGATGCCAAAAAGATCTTGATGCCACAAAGAGAGCCCAACAGATTTTGCTTTCACAAGTGAAGCAGTACGGCAAGTACCGTATTTTCACGACCATAAGGCGCACCGTACTAAAAGGCGCACTCTCAGTTATGTGTCCCATTTCTGTATTTAACACACACATAAGGCGCACCGGACTATAGGGCGCGTTTTTTATATACAGGTACATGTCCTCTACTACCTTTAAATACCTCTACTGCGTATTTAAAAATACAGCGGGAGCAAAACTGAGTATGACTGTGCTTTATTCATGTATTTATTACAAAGTATTAATCAAACCTGGGAGCTGGCCGTGAGACAGACACATCGCAGATGCACAGCGCTGTGATCACTCCTAAATTAACTTAAAATCCTGAAACCTGCCGACGGAATATGTTCGCTTTTATTAGCGGTATCCTGGTGCCTGCAGTTTAAATTATTTAGATGAAAAACACCTGCCAGCAGCCGCGGTGAACCCGGAGGCTGCCCAGCCTAGAGGCTGCTGTTGAAGGGATTTCTGCTGTCGGTGTACCGCTGGTATGTGGGGTCTGAGCGCCTCCGACAGAAATAGATAATCTGGATGAACTGACTGCAATTATGAAGTTTTCAGGTGGCCTTTCTCACTTAAAAACATATTAAAACTACTTTATTCCCACTGATCACAGCAAATATAGCTGCAAGATTTAGATTATTTAGATGAAAAACACCTGCCAGCCACCGCGGTGAAGAGGAGGAGACCCGCCCAGAGACTGCTGTTGAATTAAGTTTTCAGGTAGAAAAATGGAGCGGGAGCAAAACTGAGTATGATTGTGCTTTATTCATGTATTTATTACAAAGTATTAATCAAACCCATCAAAGTCATCATCCTCTGTTTCTGAATTAAACAGCTGCGCTAAATCAGAAATGCCAATTTCCCCTTCTTCGCTGTCAGAGTCACTTTCCGTGCCGTGCGGCTCCTCAGAAATAATGCCGGCTTTTGCGAAAGCTTGAACAACAGAGCCAGCAGACACGTTAATCCAAGCATCTACAATCCATCCGCAAACGGTGGCGTAACTTGCCCGGCGCTGCCTTCCACTTTTCCTGAAACTGTGGTCTCCGTCTGTCATCCATCGCTCCCACGCCGCTCGCAGCCTTACTTTGAACGGCCGGTTCACACCGATGTCGAGCGGTTGAAGTTCCTTTGTCAGACCGCCCGGGATAACAGCGAGCACAGCGTTCATTTGATTCACCTTTTTTTCACATCGCCTGTGAGATGGGCACGCAGCGATGGTGATGCGTGGAAAAAACCACCTGGTCTCCTCACATACACCTGCCTCAGCCACGCTTTCATCATCTCCTCATCCATCCAGCCTTTTTAATTTGTTAATATCATATGTCATCAGAGAGCTGTGTCTGTCTCGCTGTCAGCTCCCAGATCAGCTTCTCTGATTGGTTGATGCGGCGCATCCAGCAGCAAAACTTAAATTTTTCCATCTCGAGCAGCAGCAGCGCGTTGGCAGATGCTTAAACGCTCCCAACGCACTGCGCCTGCTGCTCAAAACGCGCTGCGGGACCTTTTGCTGCGCCTATACGCGCGTCAACCATTGACTTTGCATGTAAACTCGCTGCTTCTGCTGCACCTGCTGGGTCCGGTTCACACCGATGTCGAGCGGTTGAACAGCGAGCACAGCGTTAATTTGTTTCCCCATGTTTTTCACATCATCTGTGAGATGGGCACACATGGAGTTACATATTAACAGCGATGGTGATGAGTGGAAAAAAAACACCTGGTCTCCTTACATTCAGCCACTCTTTCATCATCTCCTCAATGAGGTGGTCTCAAAAGTCGCAGTTACAACACACATAGGGCGCACCGCACCAAAGGGCGCACCGCACATTTTGAGGGGAAAAAAAGACGTTTAAGTGCACCTTATAGTCGTGAAAATACGGTAATGCTGCGTTCACACCGGACGCAGCAGGCGCAGCATAAGCAGCGAGTTTACATGCAAGTCAATGGTTGACGCTGCTCAAAACGCACAGCAAAATGTCCCGCAGCACGTGTGGAGCAGCAGGCGCAGCGCATCTGAGCAGCTGAAGCAGAGATGCCGATCTGGGAGCTTGCAGGGAGACAGACACATCGCTGATGATACAGATCACGGTGATCACTCATCTGAAACAGTTTATTAATGCCTGAATTAACTTAAAATGCTCAAACCTGCCGACAAAGCGTGTTCGCTTTTATTATCCTCCCTGCAGACAGCCTCCAAATCCTTCAGGTTCCGAGGTTGTCGCCTGGCAACTCGAATTTTAAGCTCCCTCCAAAGATTTTCAATTGGATTCAGGTCTGGAGACTGGCTAGGCCACTCCTCAACCTTGATTTGCTTCTTCTTCAGCCACTCTTTTGTTGCTTTGGCGGTGTGCTTAGGGTCGCTGTCATGCTGAAACACCCATCCTCGATCCATCTTCAGCTGTCTCACTGAGGGAAGGAGGGGTTTGTCCAGAATTCCCCGATACATGGCCCCGTCCATCCTCCCCTCAATACCATGGAGTTGTCCTGTCCCCTTGGCTGAAAAGCACCACCAAAGCATGATGTTGCCACCACCATGCTTGACGGTGGGGATGGTGTTCTTTGGGTTGTACTTGGTGTTCTTTGCCCTCCAAACACGACGAGTTGAGGCCAGAAATTTCTATTTTGGTCTCATCTGACCACATCACCTTCTTCCAGGCCTCTTCTGAGTCACCAAGGTGGTGAATGGCGAACTTCATGCGGGCCTGTACATGTTTCTTCTTGAGCAGGGAGACCTTGCATGTGCTGCAGGATTTCAATTCATGACGGCGTGGTGTGTTACCAACCGTTTCTTTTGTAACTGTGGTCCCAGCTGCCTTCAATTAATTCATCAGTTCCCCCCTTGTGGTTTCGGGATGATTCCTCACCGTTCGCATGATCAGGGACACCCCATGAGGCGAGATCCTGTGTGGAGGAACAGACCGAGGGAGGTTGGCGGTGGTGTGGTGCTTCTTCCATTTCCTGATAACTGCACTGACAGTTGATCTTTTCTCTCCAAGTTGCTTTCCGATTCTCTTGTAGCCCATCCCAGCCTTGTGCAGATCAACAATCTTGTCCCTGATGTCCGTAGAAAGCTCTTTGGTCTTGCCCATAGTGGTGATGTTGGATGCTGGTTGTTTGGGTGTTGACAGGTGTCTTTTATACAGGTAAAGAGGTGAGGTAGGTGTATTTGACGTAGATAAATGGTTGGGATTGGGGCTGTGTCTTAAAGAAAGACTAACTGGCTTGTAGGATCCAGAATACTTGCTGTTTGGTAGGGGGTCAAATACTTGTTTTTCCTCATCAGATGGTTATCAATTTTTATAAATTCATATGATGTGAATTTCTGGAATTTTCTTTGGGATTCTGTCTCTCACTGTTAGAATGTACATATTATTAAAATTGTAGATTGTTGCATTCTTTGTTAGTGGGCAAACCTGCAAAATCAGCAAGGGGTCAAATACTTATTTCCCCCACTGTACATGAAAACCACCTTCCAGCCTCTGCGGTGAACCGCAAAGAAGCGACCGGGCCATAGGCTGCTGTTGAATAGGATTCCTACTGACAGCGAACCGCCGGTATATGGGGGTCTGAGCGGCTCCGACAGAAATAATATTGTAAGGCAGGGTGGTAATCTGAATGAACTGACTGCAATGATTAAGTTTTCAGGTGGATTTTCTCACTTAAAAACATATTAAAACTACTTTATTCCCACTGATCACAGCAAATATAGCTGCTAGGCAAAGAAAGGATTGGATAGCTCCGCCCAACGTGCTTCAGACCCACTTTTTCATCACGCAGCTAGAGCAGCACAGCTGCTACAGCCACGCATCAGAACTAAACTGGTACAAGCAGCAAAAAGGAAGCAGCAGACGTGATTTTGCTGCTCCTGCTGCGTCCGGTGTGAACGCAGCATTACACTTTGATACTATCGATGGAGTATAAGTAGTATTATTTAATCTGAAATGTATTCTGAGTTACCTGAAGATAACAATAAGGGCTTTCTGTATGGAAGTGAATCTCTTAAGTACCTGGAACCAAGCACCTGTAGTTGTTTGTGAAAGTGCACTTGTGCATGTAAAGTTTATCCAAAGGAAAAAATGCTCAATAGTGGTTGTGGAGAGCCGAAGAGGTGCCCTCCCAGAGCACCAAGGCAAGCGCCAGGGGACCCAAAGCCCCAGGCGCCTAAAGGGATCCCAAGAGCAAAGGCGCCCAGAAGCGGCCAACCCAGGAAATCCAACCCCCACCAAGGGAGGAGGAGAGACGGCCCCGAGGAACACCCTCAACCACCGCAACGCTAGAGTCGCTGGTAGCTGCGAGGACGAGTCTTGGGCTCTGTTGGCAGCCACCCACCCTGAAGTGGATCCGGCCCTGGACCCCAGGGACTCGAGGCCCAAGCGGTGCCCCGCCCCCCAGTGCACCCCCCCAGTCGACAACCCAGAACCCTCAATGTCTAAATGCAAGAGGGGTTGGGGGGAGCCATCCTAGGTGAGGCCCACGTAATAAGCCCCCCTCCGGTGTCCTAGCCCCCTAGACAATACCCTACATAGATGTGTGTTTTGAAAATCTTGCAGATTATCACTGATGATGATGAATTCTTTCAGTGTCTCTATCACTCATCAATCCAATTAATCAATCAGAGTCCCGTATGGCCTCCTCCACAGCTTCTTTGGTCTCCATGCTGTCCGATGGCGGATAGATGCTGAATCCACCTGGTGGTTCTCATGGACTGTTCTCATCACAGTTCATCAATCCATTCCCCTGGGATCCTTCGACACACAGAGAGTGCAGTCAGTGTTCTTATCAGGATAAGCAGTGTCTTTAATGAGCAATTCTTTATTTACTCAAAATCTAAGTGCAGTCACAACCAGATATTCTTATCCAAAATTACTTTCCCTTTGTCCCTTAAATCACCATTAAATACACTACATTTAAATTAATTATCCATGGACTCTGTGTTTTTTTTTTCCCCAGCAGATTAAAAATCCCCAAAAACATTAAACATAACCTACCTTTCAATGCCTGACAGTTGAAAGTTATTTATAATCAGTGTTGGGAAAGTTCTCTTTCTACGTGAACTAGTTCAAAGTTCAGTTCACACATTTTAAAATGAACTAGTTCAGTTCATAATTCAAAATATTGAACTAAGTTCACAGTTCCAAAAAATGAACTAGTACATAGTTCTTTTTTTTTTTTTTTCATATATTGCTCAATTACACCATGGCCTACTGTAGAACCACAGACAGCAATTATTTTATCAGTTGTAACACTGAAACTGTGCATCAGATTTCATCTTCATATCCAGTTTTGAATCCTTATCCAACCAGGGTTTACATTAGCATTGAGGGGACAGCATTTCCCCATTGTTGCTTTAACGCTTTGTTGCTGTCCATTCACTTCACACTAGTAGCAGCTGCAGCTTTTTTATGAGGAATTATTAAAAGAAAAACAGGAAAGTAGTCTTTAAGGTGCAAATGTTTTTTTAATTTTAATAATTTTTTCCATTTGAAATTCCATTTCAGTACATACTAAAAAGGATTACTGGAATCCTGGAAAATTATACCAGGCAGGTTTAACAAACAAGTTACATGAATAGTAAGACCCTCAAGAACATTTTACTAACACAAACTGGGGGACCAGGCTGAGGTAGGAATTTTAGTTTACTGAAGTGCGGATTTTTTTACTGAAAGCTGGCGGGCAAAGTTTGCAGAGAAATGTAAGATTGTTGCCATCATCCTCACCGACCACCTGGTCATAAAACTGTTTTAAGTAATCATACTGCTGCTTTGTCGCGAAGAAAAGGAGGCCAGCGAGAGGAGAAAATATCTGTGCAAGAAGCATTAAATCTGAGAGAAGAAACAAAGATTTAAGAGAGAAGAGAAAATATTTGAGAGAGAGCGCATGTCTTGAGTGTGAGCATTATAAGTTTTGAGTGCAAGAAGATGAAATTCTTTTCTCAAATTGAAATGATGTGCTCTTGCATTATGGCAGGATAATTCTCCCATATAGCTGGTGTTGCCAGATTGGGTGTTTTGTTTACAGTGTGATTTAGCCGGGGTTTCGCCTGGAGGACTCTATAGAAATCTGGCAACCTATTGAACGAAGTTGAACTGAGAGAGCGTGCCGTTCACAGACACCAGAATGAATGAGTTCACAATAACGTTCATCAGGCAGTAATACAGTACGTTCAGTTCACGTTCGTCCAAAATATGAACGAGTTCATGAACTTTCGTTCAGTGAACGCGTTCAGACACAACACTGTTTATAATGGTATGTATTCAGCCTGAACATCCTATGGAAGCAGTGCTCTGATGAGAAAACAAAACAAAACAAAACAAAAAAGAAAATCTGTTCCAACATCCCGTTCTTATTGCTTCATGCATAAAAAGTATGGTTACCAGTCCCCCAAACTGTAAAAAAAAAAAAAAGCTGTTGCGCCTCGGGGGCTGCCTCAAGGTTCTTTTCGGGGCTCAGAAATCACGTCTGCGAGTGTCCGGCAAACATTGAGCCCCAAACAAGGTCATCACCTGCTTCTTATAGCTCAAGAGTCTATGTCTAATCCATGACCTCTGCATTAAACCGAAGCCAAGAGTAACGAGTAACGTTTGTTTTAAAAATGTAAGGAATAGAAAGTACAGATACTTGTGTGAAAATGTAATGAGTAGAAATCAGAAGTAGGAAGAAAAATAAGTAATGGAGTAAAGTATAGATACCTAATAAATGTAGTTAAGTAAAGTAACAAAGTATTTGTACTCTGAAGCTGACTTATCAGTCACCCCCCATTTCATAAAAGGAAGATATATTGTGTTATCCAGTTTAGTCAGTGTCCTGCATAATTTAGACAGTAGTTTGGGGGGTTTTAACTCTAGGAACTCTAATATATTAGTTGGAATTTTTAAACAACTATTAATATGCTTACATTTTTTTCTAGTTATAATTTTAACTTGTTCATATTCTAAGAGTGTATTTTTGTTAATGCCATATTGCATATTTAATCTAGCAAATGTGATAAACTCAGTTCCTTAAAATAAATGATCCAGATATGTAATACCTTTACTCTTCAAGTAATATTTCTCATATTATTGTTTTGTAGAATGTCAGGGTTATTCCAGATGGGTGTACGACTGCAGGGGATAAGTGATGACTTTGTCTTTTTAAGAAAATCCCACCATGCTGTCAGGGAAGAGCTGATGTTAATATTTTTAAAACATAAGTGCCATTTGATGTTACAGCTAATGAACAGGAAATCTTAAATTATGATATCATTGCATATCTTCTGTTCTGTGTCTATTTGCTAAGTAGTAGTTTTGGACATTAGGTAAATCTAGTCCACCTCTGTTTTTAGTTTTCTGTAGTGTCTTTTAGCTGATACGAGTGGGTATCTTTCCAAAGAAATTTATAGATGGAAGAATCTAGAGATTTAAACCAGTCGGATGATGGTTTATTGGGGATCATTGAAAATAAGTAGTTAATTCTAGGTAAGACCATCATTTTTATTGAGGCTACCCTACCCATATGTAATGATCTCAGAACATAGGACACAGAATTCAAGGTGAGACAGGCAGTAGGAAAGTTTAAAGCATTTATTAAAACAAACAGGAGCGTGGGGCTGCTCTGATCTCTGCAGAGATAGGAGATACAGGTCAAGGAATGGATTGTCAGGCTGATCACAACGTGGAGTAAAGTCACTAGCCTGATTCAAAGTTCAGTCCGTTCTTGGAGAAGAGAGTTGAATCCTAACTGGAGGTCAATCCTCAGCTTGCAGCAGGCGCTGCCCCCAGAGTTCATAGAGAGAGAGAGAGCAGAGCAGGTGCCAGCCCAAACCGAGCAGCAACAGTGTGTTTGAGGGGAAAACCCAAAGCCGGAGTCAGAAGACAGGTCCAGGTTCAGAAGCCGGTAGAATCCAGGAATCAGTCCAGAACCGATCAAGCAAACAGAGCAGACAGGGGCAAGGCAAATCTCGGGATCCACGAGGCAGAAACAGGTCACAATTAGGAAAACAGAACAGACTTCAGAATGCTCAAATAACCTGGCGCTGATGGAAGGAAAGCACACAACATTAATACCAGAGGAACCTGGTGGAAATGATTAGCATTTAGCAGCCGCAGAACCAATTAGACAGGGGAGCAAGGAGCAAAGGAACAGAACCGAACCATCAGCGCCAAGATCATGACACCATAAGCGATTTCCATCTTTCTAGGTCCTCTTCTATCTTTTTTAAAAGCAGGATGTGGTTACGTTTTGGTAAATCAGCTAATTTAGATGATAAAATAATTCCAAAATATTTGATATTTCCTGATTGCAGTTGTAAACCTAGGGGATTCTGTAGAGAGCAATTAATTGTTATAGATGAGTATAAATTAAATTACAGGTTATTAATAATTCAATGGTGTGCTTAAGATCCAGAGTTTAGGGCTAACGTAATAGATAAATGAATTCAATCATGGATTTTGAAAGGGATAACGACGTACTATTCTCTTGCAGAAAAGGGACAACTTAAAAGCTTTGATAGGTTGAAGGAAGACCAGGCCGAACTGAATTTTCTAGGTTCATCCAGGTGGTAGTCATATTGAACATATCAGAAAGGGCGTCAACTCCAGAATTTATAAAGGCCTATTGTCTACTGTACAAAGTCCCCCAATACAGATTATGTTAGGAAAAAGTGGGAGAGGGAGGGTAACCTGATAATAACTGAGGAGGATTGGCTTGGCATTTCCCAATCCCAGTGGAAATGCACCAGCTCTCATTCATGGCGAGTTTGGTCGGAAGGCTTTGATCCGTTTCTTTATTTCACCAAAACAAAAGACACATTTTACTTGCGGGGAAGCGGGAGGCAATGTGGAGACCAGGAGGTCAATCATTGGCATAACTTTTGCGAATGCCCAGTGGTTAGATCCTTCTGGGCAGAGTTTCGTAAGGTACTAAGGATGCACTTTCCATTTTTCAACATTATTTTTAGGAAATTTTGATTTACAGGTCAGGAAAGCTAATGAATATCTAATATCTATGCTAACTATGTGGGGGCAGTGATAGCCATGCTAACTGTGTAGGGTTAGTGATAGCCATGCTAACTATGTAGGGGCAGTGATAGCCATGCTAACAATGTAGGGGCAGTGATAGCCATGCTTACTATGTAGGGGCAGTGATAGCCATGCTAACTGTGTAGGGGTAGTGATAACCATGCTAACTATGTAGGGGCAGTGATAGCCATGCTTACTATGTAGGGGCCGTGATAGCCATGCTAACTGTGTAGGGGCAGTGATAGCCATGCTAACTATGTAGGGCAGTGATAGCCATGCTAACTGTGTAGGGGTAGTGATAGCCATGCTAACTATGTAGGGGCAGTGATAGCCATGCTAACTGTGTAGGGGTATTGATAACCATGCTAACTATGTAGGGGCAGTGATAGCCATGCTTACTATGTAGGGGCCGTGATAGCCATGCTAACTGTGTAGGGGCAGTGATAGCCATGCTAACTATGTAGGGCAGTGATAGCCATGCTAACTGTGTAGGGGTAGTGATAGCCATGCTAACTATGTAGGGGCAGTGATAGCCATGCTAACTATGTAGGGGCAGTGATAGCCATACTACCTATGTAGGGCAGTGATAGCCATGCTAACTATGCAGGGGCAGTTATAGCCATGCTAACTATGTAGGGCAGTGATGGCCATGCTAACTATGTAGGTGAAGTGATAGACATTCTAACTGTGTAGGGCAGTGATACCCTACTTACCATGTAGGGGCAGTGATAGTCATGCTACCTATGTAGGGCAGTGATAGCCATGCTAACTATGGAGGGGCAGTGATAGCCATGCTAACTATGTAGGGGCAGTGATAGCCATGCTTACTATGTAGGGGCAGTGATAGCCATGCTAACTATGTAGGGCAGTGATAGCCATACTAACCATGTAGGGGCAGTGATAGCCATGCTAACCATGTAGGGGAAGTGATAGCCATGCTACCTATATAGGGCAGTGATAGCCATGCTAACCATGTAGGGGCAGTGATAGCCATGCTAACTATGTAGGGGCAGTGATACGCATGCTAACTATGTAGGGGCAGTGATAGCCATGCTAACTATGTAGGGCAGTGATATCAATGCTAACTATGTAGGGGCAGTGATAGCAATGCTAACTGTGTAGGACAGTGATAGCCATGCTAACTATGTAGGGGCAGTGATAGCCATGCCAGTCCAGGTACTGTGTGCACTTCTATTGGAAGGTGCCTTGGTTAAGGTCAATGGAAAAACCAGACCATGCATATTGCTTTAGGTTAATCGGTCTCCGCCAAGTGACGTCAATTGTTTACCTCGGGCGCGGTACACTATGCCTTTTCCACTTAAAATGGCGTCTTAGCAACAAATGTCACGTGACTGGCGGAGACCGATTTTCCTAAATCCGCCCCTGTTTTCAGGCTTATGTTAACTGTAATGACTTATCTTGGACAGGCTGCTATGTAAACAGGCCTTTAGTCCTTCGTTTAGCTATGCTGCGGTTGTTTACACTACACCTTTTCCAACTAAAATGGCGTCTTAGCAACAAAAGTCACGTGACTGGCGGAGACCGATAGACTATTAATTAGCCTATGTATGCTTCCAAAAAAGTTAAAAAAAATAAAAACAACCCACTGGACTTTGTTTTTTAAGTTTGAAGACAAATCTCTTCCGAACCAGGAAGCTTTTTGCAAAAATATCAGAATTATCGTTGAGTTAGTTTTATAGAGTAGCCCAACAGTTTGTCTTGTCTTAGAAAACATCCAAATTGAATTGCTTGATTTTTGTTGTTTAGATATAAATAGATATGTAAAAATGAATGAAAGCATCACTGTCCCCTTTTCCTGTTATAATTTTCATGAAATGCATTTATTTTTATTTACAAGCTGGAAATGTCCCCAGATTGGAGTTCAGAAATCTGATCACCTTATCACACAGAGATCAGTAAGATCTTCAGTATTCCAAAAAAGTAAAGAAGAAAAACATTATTCTGTCTACTTTGGCAATTTTGGCTTTTTTCCTTCAATTTACCCCTTGCTAACATTTAAATTCATAGGAGTCTTTTCAGAAAAAAAGACACAGATTAACTACATAATTGACTAATAATGCCATGGCAATCCAGACCTACATTTCATTATATTAACCAAAATGTTGACATATTTAAAGACTTAGAAACGAAAACAATGAGAAATATTCAAAAATCTATGCACCCTTTCACCTGGCAACAAAACAGTATGCAATGAAATATTTTATTTGGATATAATTTATGAATTCCTTTTGGTAAAATTGAAAGGTTTAGCATCACCTTTTGTGAGCTGGAAAAAATTTAATTAAAATAATTAGACAAAAGAATTCTTTATGCTATTTTTACCCCATCATCAGAAACATATAGTTTATTACCGATAGCAAGAACAGCCATACTGCTGAAAGCAAACCATCAGTGTGACCATCACTCTGAGCTAATCAGTGCATTTTTTTTTTTTCAGGGTAATATAAACATATTGATTATATATATCTATCTATATATATATATATATATTAGGGGTGGAACGGTTCACAAAATCCACAGTTCGGTTCGCGGTTTTCGGTTCGGTTCTGTATATGTTTATTGTTACACCGAAAAATAAAAAAAATGAATAAAAATTATAAAAATTTATGAATTTTTTTAAATGAAATTAATGAAAAAATCAAAAAAAATAATGAATTGTAATTATTTTTAATGATTCGCGGAAACCATGGATCATTTCTGCATGTTTTTCTGCTTTGAATTTAATCATCTCGCGCATGCCCTCTACCATCTCCAAGGAACTCAGAGCGGAGCGGACGGGAGCCACAGTGGAGGCTGTGTGCTTTGCTTTGTGCAGGCGGTCTGGAGCGCTGATGGAGTATGTGGGATTTCGGGGTTAGCATGACATGTTGCACAATGCTTGCACACTGTTGCACTTTTATCCACAACTTTCTTTCCGCCGTCATCGTACGTCGCTCTAAATGCAAAGTGGTCCCATACAGCAGACCGATGAAGTGCTGCTGGCGCGTCTTCCAACTCCTGTTCTTTCCCACTCGCCATACCCACACAATTCTCCACAACAACTGATTTTTTCTGCTACATCCGGCTACACTGCTTCACTTCTTCTTCTTCTTGTTTACTACTGGTGGTTGGTTTGGTCGCAGTACCGCCACCTTCTGCTCTGGAGTGTAAACGCTTCACCTATGAGAAAATGGAGCCGCGCATGAACCGAACGCAACACACGCGAACCGAACCGAGACAGTAGAACCGAACGTTTCAGCAAGTTTTCATAAAACGTTCCATCCCTAATATATATATATATATATATATATATATATATATATATATATATATATATATATATATATATATATATATATATATATATATATATATATATATATGCCTCTCGGAGATCACATGCCACACCCATGTTTCTTTCTTTAAAAGTTTTCCTTTCTTCAAATATGTGGTTGGAAAAAAGAGATCTATCAGTTTCTTTAATCATCAAACTAGCTTTTAACACACTGCCTAACCTGGAGGTGCTGGGTCAGTTATTTGGAACTGTGTAGAAAAGGCCCACAAAACACCAGTCTGGGTCATGGAGGAGTCATATTAATTCTTGTGTTTATTTTTTACACATATCACGTTTTTAACTACAACAGTTTTACAGGCATTTCCACCTTATATTTGTAAGGATAGGAGAAGTTTTAAATGTAATTTTTTTGGTTGTTAAGCCAGAGAAATCATATTACCCTGTGTTGATGATCATTTTGGCAAATTGTTCCATCTTTTTAGGAGTCAGGAAGTACGGCAAAAACTTTCAGGCCATTGCTGATGTCATAGGTAACAAAACGGTGGGACAGGTGAAAAACTTCTTTGTGAACTACCGTCGTCGGTTCAACCTGGAGGAGGTACTGCTGGAGTGGGAGGCAGAGCAAGGAACTCGGCCTCAAAATGGAGAAACCACTTCAAGTGAAGAGGGAAAGAACAGTTCAACCACCCCTTCAACGAAGAGCACTGATGAGGAGGATGAAGAGGTGAGACCTTTGCATGTTCAGATTAGAGCCCTGTATTTCCCTATGTATTTTATAGTTTTTTGTGCATACTATCAAACCCAACAAACTTCACAATAATGATTCAAGCTATTTAAATCTTTTATAAGTTCCCTTAGATTCATTAATATCCTTTCAGGATCTTATATAGCCTCAAACTTGGAATTGTTTTATATAGGTTGTTGCTCTGCCTTATCTTATCTACAGGGTCAGGTTACTTCTTCAGGTGCGTCTCCTGCCACTGCCTCCTCTTGTTCTTCCATTCAAAATCCTGTGACCTCCAATGCTCCGTCCTCCTCTCTCCACCAGCCCCCACCACTCCTGAGGCCCTCTCTGCCAGCCACACCTTCACTACATCGCCAGCCACCGCCGCTCCAACAACAGGCTCGCTTTCTGCAACCTCGAACCACCCTACAGCAACCCCCACCTCTTATCCGTCCCTCCAACGCCATGCCACCACGCCTCAACCCTCGCCCTACTCCTGTAAACCTTGGCAATAACACTGTGGATCCAGCCCAGAGCTCCAACCAGCAGCCGTGCGGCCTGTCAGACACAGCTTCATCCTCTTCTCTCCAATAACTTCAGATGTCTTAGAGTCAACTTCTCAGTGAGTGGAGGTGTACAACATCAATCATAATAGCACTGACATTTTAATTGTACCAAAATACTGTATTACAAAAAAGTTAAAAAACATCATTCAGACATTGTTGTTTTATTTCCAATATTGGAATCTGAAGTGAAATGTCTTTTCCACTGATCTTGAATGCAGCCTCTGTTTGATTATTGTGACATGGTTTGATTCAATTCAATTAAGTTTACTCATATACCGGTAGTCACAACACAGCCTTCACACAAAGACAATTCTGCTATAAAGTGACAGATCATACAGTCAGATTGGTAAAAAGTTTTCTGGCCAATGAAAACCAGCTGAACGCCTTGAGTCATTGACTTGCAGGACAGACTGGATATGCATGTGGCAACAGTAGATATCTGTTTTGATTTTGTTGCTGATTACACTGCCATCCCACAAACTAAGCAAGCATGTAGTGACAGCAGAGTGGAAAAATTCCCTCCTGCAATACCAGGCTCCTTCTGTTCAAGGAGACAAAAGCAGACATACAAAAGAATAGTAGAAGCACTGATACAGAAATACTGAACATGTTAAAAAAAGGTTATGGTAAATTAGCTCCATAAGGGGCTCTGTCTAGGAGTTTGAGCTCGGAGGCAGTTTTAATGTCAAAGGGATGAAAGAGAACACATACCTTTAGCCAGAGTTAAAGCTGAGCACATAGCTATGTCTAAGATTTAAAAAAGAGCTAAACAATGAAAAACAGGCCCAACTCTATCTTTAATCAAAGGTGTTGACTGCAGCAGCCAAGCTGATATTTACCTCCAGGACGACATCACTGCCAAAAAGGATCAGACGAGATAAAGCTACTTTGACTAGAAAAACAGATAGCATAAAGTTACAGGTTAAACTACTAAATACTAGTGCTAGATACTGCAGAATAGGGGATAAAGATTCAATTAAACGATTGAAAAGGGGTCCCTATGTCCTCCAATAGTCTAAGCCTATAGCAGCATAATTATGGAGATAGCTCTGGATAACCTGCGCCACTATAAATATAAACTTCAATCAAAAAGAAAGGTATTAAGCTTTGCCTTAAAAGTAGAAAGGGTGTTTGCCTCATTGATTAAAACTGGTAGTTCATTCCAAAGGACAGGAGCCAGATAACTAAAACCCTTGCTACCGTTCTACTAGTAAACCCACAATGATTTGTTTGAAACATATAGAACAATCAAATCTCTAATATAAGATGGAGCTTGGTTATGTACATGTACTTCTTTGAAACACTATGTGGGAGGGATCTGAATTTTTTATTTATGAATCAGGAAAAAGCCCAAGCATACATAGACCTATGGAAACTTATTGCAATCTAATAATTACGATCTCATAATTACAAGATAAGATCTCGTAACTACGAGATCAGTATCTGGTAATTAAGAGATCTTATCATAATAATGAGGAGATATCTCCTAATTAAAAGATCTTATCTATATATTTGGTTATTATTACTTAAGCCAGTAATGTAACATCTCTCAGAAAAGGGGTCTTCATGATTAATTCTTAAAAATATCTGCATCTGTTCCACTGAAAAGTTCTCTGTACCCAGGTCTGACCTGATTTGCATCGGAGTTGCGCTTCTGATTTCCACTTTATCATTAAAGTACCCAGGTATAACCCTTTGAATACTTCCTGTGGTACTGCAGCCATATGACCATATGCCAAAATCCTTTAACAGCTCCATTAATACAGATTCTGTATGGTTTTAGTTTTTCGTATGAATCAACATGCCACATGAAGTTGGGACCTGGGTTTCTGTAGAGACGTCGTCTTAGACAATTCTGAAGCCGCAGCTGTACTACTTGACGAAGGATTTTTGACCAGGTATCGAACAGTTCCTTTGAACACCACTAAGCCAGCTTGAATGCATTTCAGATGAATTATTTATGGCCATAAAGTGTTCCATGCTGGTTTAAATGCTCCTGCAGGAACAGTTTGACTTCGAGCAACTCAGAGTAGAGTAGACTTTTTCGCCTAGAAAATCCTAGGTTAAGGTATATGCGCAATAGTGACAAACTAAAGCTAATTCCATCCACATCGAGGAAACTCAGTATTTCCCAGCAAAACCTAAAAGAAAATAAAAGCATATTAAATCCGACAATCCACATATTGTTCACGTTTCACGTAGCTTAGCTCAGCAATGCCATGACTGTCCTTCCTGATCTCCTAAATATGACATATTATGTCATATTTATGACATCTTGTTTCATAATTATGAGATAAGAGCTCATAACATTCAGGTCAGGATCTCATAATTAGGATATCAGAAACTCGTAATTATGAGATATTATCTCATAATTATTACATTTACCTTGTAATTTTGAGAAAAGATCTCAGAATTACAAGATACTGATCCCGTAATTATGAGATAAGCTGTCAGATGTTTTTTTCTTTGGTGAATGCAGTATGCTTATGTATAGACCAGTATTCATTCATCTCTATAGCTTGATAAGGAAATAACATCCTTATGTAACATCCACATAAGCCATGTAAAGAACATATAAAATGACCGATGGTAGGTGCTTTAGCCTTTCATTCTCAAACAAATCTGAAGTGCGTTTGCCTTAAGGTGTACACAGTGTTGCATACAAAATGGGCTCAATCATACAGTTGGAACTGGTCTTATCACCAATTACTGGCCAGTAATTTCCTCCGATGCATTTTTCCTATGTCTGTTTGGTGGTTTCATAAATATCTATGTTGACAAGAGCAATCAATCCAAATTTCTTATTTTATTAGAGGAGTCAACTTCATCCTATTTACGTTTTCCTGTTTGCAGAAAAGCTAACAAGCTTAAATGGAAATCTTGATAGATCCTGAAGATTATGATGAAGTGACGTGTCGTGAAAATGGTCAAACAAGTAGTAACATTGTTTAAGATTAAAGTTAAATAATTTTAGACTAGGTATTTATCAGATAAAACCTCTGAATGAAGGAATATATACTTCCTTCATACCAGACCTTCCCTTAACCTTGAGTTTTTTGTACATACTGTTGTATTGTTATAACCATTGGACACTGATATAAGATTTTGGCAGAAGTATAAAATGTTTTTTGTGTATGTGATTTTTTGTCTGTTAATTATTTATAATTTCTTTCTCTATTAAGGATCCTACTGAACAGTGGGTTAATCCCACTCTTAACTGTGTATTACATACTTGCTCATATGATTCGCAAATGAAATAAACATAAATCCCCCTGATGGAATTTATTTAGAACAATATCTCCAACATTTTGATTAATTTCTTTTATAAGTAGCATAATAAACATGTCTTATCTTTGTTTTGTAATTTGCTGACAAAGGATAGAAGAAGGTGGCTTGTGGTTAAAAAGTTAAGCTAACTACGCAGCCTTCTAAAATAGTTACAAGTACCTTTTTCAAACTCCTCAAACTGTCACTATTGGTCCTTAAGGAGGATCCTAAACCCCACATTGTTCTCTGGCCACTGCAAGCTGCCCATTGCTCCCTAAGGGATGAGTTAAATGTAGCAGAATAACATTTCTTTTATGTATATTTCCACCCTGTAGAGGATTGATTATTGAACATTAACTTTTAGCAAGATAGAATCAGTAGGATTCTATCAGTCCAAATAGACCTTTGCTACAGTCTGCTAAATCCATCAGTTACTGTACCAATCTTGAAAATGCTTAAGGTTAACTGAAATCCTGTGGATCTGTTTTTTTTTTTTTTTATAAAAAAAAAAGTAAAGTCAAACATTTTTTTTATGTAAGCAAAATGTTATTGTTGCTCTCTTTTATTTTTTTTTTATCATCCTCTCTTTTGTATGTATATACAAAGAAACTGGGAACCAATTTCTGTTTTGGACTTCATGTAATGTTATTATGGAAAAAATGCTTGTAATTAATTTTGTTTTTACACGTGTCACATATCACGTCTATATTTACTGGAATCATATAGAAGGTAATTTTTTTCATTATAAGTTTGACCTTTGCTGTAAAGCCACAAAATTTCCTCTTTCTGGAGTTGGAATTAATAGTTATCAATAAATATTTTGTATAAAGTTGTTTAATTCTTCATAAGATAGGTTTGCTTATTATGTTGAGGATCTTTCAGGTTGAACGGAGGCCACTTTGGCCTTCTTACCTTAAAGGGGAATGCCGGTTTTTTTACATTGGGCCCTTGATTTTACATTATTACATCATGTTCTACTCACCCATATTAGTTTTGTGCCATTTGGAGCTGTTCTGAAGATATTCCGTTAGGTTATATCTAAGTAACGTTTTCCTATGGGCAACAAGTTGAAGGCACAAACTAAACTCAGATTAGCTCGCCGAATGAATAGAAGGTGTAGAGCGTAGCCGGCTGTGGCCCGGGCTGCCTGTTACTTTTTTTTTTTTTATTATCAATAAACTTTATTGAACAAATGTACAAAACAAACAGGTTTTGTATTAAGGGACAGCACATCAGAGGGGGAGATATAAAGACTTGCACAAGAGTTACACAATAATTGAACTAGACAAGAAAAAAAAACATTAAAAGGAAAAATAATTTGAAACAGTCAATAAAGTCAATAAAATACAAATGACAAGTGTTAAATAATAATTAAAAAAAAGTTGTTAAATATAAGGAAGTGTTTTCTATAGTTATCAAGAAACATGTTCTTTTTATTTTTAATCAGTTTGAGGGATGCAATCAGAGAGTTCAACTCTAAGAGAAAGTGAGTAATGTTAGGAATCGAGTTTGCACATTTTTGTTTGTAAATGAAAAATTTTGCATATAGGATAATAAAATGAGGCATATGTTCAAAGTCACGATGTTCAGAGTTATAGTAATAGCAGATAACATCTTTGAGAGTTAGTGTGCATACAATTTTAGTTGAATGGAAAAAAAAAAGATTCAATGTCACTCCAAAATTTTTGGGATTCATCACAACTAAAAAATAAATGCAAAGTCGTTTCTGAAGTTCTTTTACAAAACGTACATGAGTCACTTATGTCCATAAATCTAGCAATAATACAGTTTACAGGGTATATATTATGTAAGATTTTAAAATGTATTTCTTTGGCTTTGTTAGAAATAGAGTATTTATGAGGTAAGAGCCAGGCTCTTCTCCAGTTTATGCTATCAGTATGGGTACGCCAATAAAATTTACCTCTAGGTGTGATAAAGTTCTGTCTGTTAGGTTAATTCCTTCCAATATGAGAGTGGGTAGAGTTTTCGTAAATTTACAGTAACTCAAGTGACTTTTTACAAGTTGAAATATCTTTTTAGGGATGGCATTAATTATCTTGTTAAATTCTCTGAAGGGAACAGGAAAACTATAGAAGGACATGAAGCACTCATAAGAAAGCATATTGCCAGTACAGTCAAAGATTAAGGATGTGATTGATATCTCTTTTAAACCAATTTATGAAGAATAAGGACTTGTTTTTAATCAAAACATCACAATTATTCAAGATGATAGATTTGTGAGGTGAAAAGTTGTGGACAAAAGCCAGCTTCCAAGCTAGAAGGGCTTGCTGGTGAAATTTGGACAATTTGATGGGTAATTTGTTAGGTAAAAACTTACATTTCAGAAGGAAAGACAGACCTCCTATCTTATTAAAAATATGACTTGGGATGAAGAACCAGATTGATTCAGGGTTTATAAGACATTTTTTAACCAGTTGACCTTAAAAGTGTTGATGTTTGATAGTACACCTTTTTTAAGTTTGTGTGATTTGTTTTTTCAAATGAAGTTTAGAAACATTTTGTTAACTTCTGTAGCTGTCAAATCGTTAACAAAAAGAGATAAGGAAGGATATACGAAGCGAGAGAGGCCTTCTGCCTTAGATAGAAGAACTCTGCCAAGGACAGACAAGTCTCTTTGAAGCCAAGAATTACAAATGGATTTAGTTTTTATCATTCTGTTTGAGAAGTTTAAATGCTGTCTGGCAGTAAGATTTTTAGTAATGAATATGCCTAAATATTTTACTGTTTCCTTAACTGGGATATCATAAATCAAAACATCATTGCAGTTATGTAGAGGTAGAATTTCACATTTGGTTAGATTCATTGGAGAATTGGTCAACCAGATTAATGGAGTTGGGTAAATGGTATTTATCTTTTAAAAAAAAAGTTGTATCATCAGCAAGTTGTGAGATTTTTCATTCTCTACCGAAAATAGAAATGCTCTCAAATTTCTTATCATTAACTATGTGAATTGACAATAATTCAACAACTAAAATAATTAAAAAGGGTGAAATGGGGCAGCCTTGAGGAACACCTCTGTTAATTTGGAATCTTTTAGATGTATTCATATTAATTATCACAGAGCTGTTAATATCTCTGTAAAACATACAAACAATGTCAATAAATAATCGTCCAAATCCAAATGCTTCAAGGGAGTGAAAAAGAAAATTATGCTCAATTGTATCAAAGGCTTTATAGAAGTCTAGAAACAATATAAGTGCATCAGAATTAATTTCGTGTGGATAGTCAATTAAGTCCAAAATCAATCTAATGTTATTGTGATGGCTGCAACTACAGCCACCCAAATGTGGTAACATTCAATCACAACACACACTAAGTAAGCAAGTCTCATTTCATTTATATTGGGATTTCTTTACATTTAGGATTTAATTTACAGAATTTTTGTAAATCATAACACTGTATTCTAGAATAAGTGTGCACATTTTAGTTTACACTGTTATGTTCTGCTTGATTTAATCTTTGTTTGTTTTTTTGAGTCACCTCAGTGCTGGCTGCTCCAGTCCTTCAGGAGAACAGAGATGGAGAAGGGGTGGAGCCAGCCCATTGAAGCTGCAAATTGGTTTACACCACTTCTCATCAGCAAGAGGGGGGGAATGAGATTTTCCTCTGTTAATTTCAGTTAGGTTTTTGTGTTTCCCCCTTTGTATCTTCTATGTGGCCGGATCAGCCAGTATTTAAGTTTTCCCTTTGTCTCATGTAGCAGGTCTGTTTTATTCAGTAGTTTTTTTTGTTAGCCTGAGTTAAATTCTGTTACTTTGACCTCTTTTATGTGCCCAACTTTGTAATTTGTCCTTTTTTGACCCAGTTTTTTTTTGTTTTGGGTTCAATAAAAAGAAGACTTTTTTTTGGATCTGAACCTGTGCCTGATCTTCCTTTGACTGCTCAGACCATCACAACAATCCAGCCCTTTCTTTAGTCTATTGGCATATGTTAAGGTTTAAATTTTGTAATCTATTGTTAAAAGAGTTATAGGGCCCCAATTTTCAATTATTAGGGGTCTTTCCCAGGTTTAGGGATGAGAGATATGATACCTTGCTTCATTGTAGGGGACATCTCTCCATGATTAATGCATTCCTAATCATGTACATATGAAATAATGGGACTTGGATGATTTCCCAAAAATTATTGTAAAATTCTACAAATAAGCCATCAATGCCTGGCGATTTGCCCTCTTTCATTGAAAACAGAGCATTTTGGATTTCTACAATTGTGAGATCAGAATCACAGACAGATTTAAAGTCACTCTCAATAGAGGGTACATGAAGATGAATATTTAGCAAAAAGTTATCACATTTCTCTGCATTGAAATTAGATTGATAGAGCTTTCCATAAAAATCAGAGATTAATTTATTGATTAAACTTGAATTTTTAGATAGCGATCCATTAATATTAAGAGCTGTTAAAGGGATAGTTCGGTATTTTTGACATGAATCTGTATGGCATCCCCATCACCAGTGGCATGCAATCACACTGACTTACCCCTGGCAGCGTCCTGTGAGCAGAGTTATCGTCCAGTTTTGGTCAAGCCGAAAGTAGTCCGGCAGGTTTTTAGGACCAGCGAAATAAAACTTTTCTCTTCCCAAAACATTATGTGTTCAAAAGAGTGATATTTTTGCATCCCAAAAACATTGTAGTGGAAAAAGTCACACGTCGTTATCAATTGGTCCTATTTTCTCTCTGTTCGTATCAGTGCGCGCCGTCATTCAGACAGCGAGCTCAACAACAGCCAGATGCATGTCTCCCTCCGCCTAGCTCCTAGCTATCCCTTTAAGGATTTTCTTTTAGCATTTCTTTTCTCCAGAGCAAAAAAAAAACTAGTATTCTTTTCACCCTCCTCTAGCCACTTGGCTCTAGATCTAATGAAGGAACCCTTTTCCAAATCTAAGTAAAATTAATCTAGTTTCAATTGGATATTTTTTATTTCAAGTTCTTCCTCTGAGGTGAGTTGTTTTTTTGTCATCAAGCAGTCAAGCTTGTGTATTAAGTCAGTCTCTAGCTTGAGCTTTTCATTCTTTAATTCTTTACTTTTAATAGCAGCAAACCTGGCTTTATATTTGAATAATTCCCATTTCTTCCTGTATTGTTCATTTATTCCATTATTGAAAATTTCTTTTACGAGGTTTTGGATTGTGTTATTGAACAATGTGTCTTTTAAAAGAGAATTGTTGAATTTCCAGTAACCTCTTATACCGGAGGTCCTCTGGATTGTAGCCAATTTCAAATCAATCAGTTTATGATCAGAAAAAGGGGCGTTAAGATGGTTAATATCCTTTACATATTGTAGGGAAGAGGATGATATCAAAAATAAATCAATAGTTGATTTTAGGGATTGATTATTATTACACCACGTATATCCTTCACTAGAGGGGTTAAAAAAACGCCAAACATCAGTCAAGGAAAGGCTAGAACATAGTGAAGAGATAAGATTATTTTGTACATTAATATTCTGTTTGGGTGGGTATCTATCAATTGATTCGTTCGGACATACAGTACATTAAAGTCACCGCATAAATTTATAGTTGAGCTTTGGTATTTATTCAGTAACTCTTTCAATTTTAGTATTATTTGGTTGAGTAATATCTTGTTTGAAACGTGTGAATTAAATCCATATAAATTGCAAACAATAAAGGTGGCATTGTCTTGTTTAATTATTAATGTTATACATCTACCATTTTCAGAAGGCACTGTTTCTAAAATGTCCCCTTTAATTTTATGTAATAGTATTAATACTCCTGCTGAGTGATTAGTCCCATGACTGAAGTAAACTGTATTACTCCATTGTGACTTCCAGAATTTTGTATCCAGTTCACAGGAGTGAGTTTCTTGGAGTAGTATTAAATCTGATTCCATTCTTTTGCAGAACAAAAAGATTGCTTTTCTTTTACTTATGTCCCTAATACCTCTGACCAAGGGCGTAGGAATATGTTTACAATTGGGGGGGACACATGTCGGAAATCTGAGATTCGTAAATATTCAACAGAAACATGTCTTAAGTACGCTACTTTAAAAAAAGGCTATTTAATCTTTTACTTTATTCCTTTATAAATGTGTCTTGCAAAAATAATGCATTTAAAATTTACATAATGCATTTGTTCATAAGATGTGAGCATATCACCAAACAAAATGACTGGAGTCTTTTATTAAGCAAAGGGAGATGTCTTTCAAGGGCTTCAGCCCTTGGCATATTTAGTGTCCGCATACGCACTAGAAAATCAAATATTTCAGTTGGATTAAAAACAATTCAGTAGGCCACAGAAGTGCAAAGTTTGATATGTTTTATTTTGTCAAACTTGCAATAATGGTCAAAAATGAATTTATATAGATTGACTGACAGAGGGAGCTGACAGTGTGGTGAAGAATTATGGACAGGGCGCTTTGAAGCATCTGGTTCAAAAACGCATTCTAAATCTTTGGTAGAAATCCATCCATCCTTCCATTTTCTGTACACCCTGTCCCTTAGTGGGGTCAGGAGGTGCTGGTGCGCCAGTCTGTCCCGACCTTTGGTAGAAATGGCGTCTTTAATTCCAATTTGCAGTACAGAACAGAGAAAACTACAGAGTTGTCAATGTTGTGTTAATCTGTTTATAGTCTAAAAAGAGGAGCCAGCAGTTTATTTGAGGAAATAAAGGTGCAGAAGTTAATTAGTTGGTTAATTAGTGGTTGTGCAGCAGTTCGCTGCTAAGAATTAAAATTAATTCTCCCTGTGGTTTTAACTAACGATCAGGAGCGCGGCAGGTATAACATCTGTCCATTTCGGGGAATCAAAACCACACAAAAAATAAAAAATCCCAGACCGGGCTAATTTCAACACAAGTTGTGTAAGGTGACTGTTACTCACACTGACGTTTCTCTTTTTAAAAAATCTGAGTAAGTCCTACTGCTGTTTAAGCCTTTTAGTTGGTGGTGGCATTGTACTGAAATGAGATATATAAAAAAAATAAAATTTTGGCTAGCGTGGCAAACATCTAGAGAAAGTTAGCAGTTAAATATTGGATGAGTGATCAGCCCAAGACTACGGAAGAGGATTAGGGCCACTGAAAAAAGTTAAGTGATTATTAAATTTTATTTCAGTTTAATACAGAAAAAAAGTCAGAATTCTGACTTTTTTCTCAGAATTCTGACTTTTTTTCACAGAATTCTGACTTTAATCTCATAATTCTGACTTCTTTCTCAGAATTCTGACTTTAATCTCAGAATTTTGGATCTTAATGTAGATGGGCACCATGAAGGTAGAGATGTGGAGCATTCAGCTTCACTGACAAAGATGTGAGTTGTTTGAGAGGGCCAGTGACATATTGGTGAAAAATTACAGAATTAGGCAACTTTTGATGTGCCCGAGGGGTCCCCCTTATAAATGGAGGAGCAGAAGGTCATTAAAACAAGAGAGCTAGTCTCTAAAACAGACATGGCTATGGCTTGATGCTAACATGTTTGTTTTTAAACATACTTTTGTTATATTACATTTGTGTTGTGTTTTCCAAATAGTGTAGAAAATGAATGGTGGGTTTATAATGTTTACCTTTTATGAGCAGGACAGGAAGCAGAGAAGTGTAGCATTACCTCCAACTAGTTAAACTCATAATTATGAAGTTATTCAACAAATTCCTCAAGTAAAAAACTGCAACTTTTATTTTTTATTTATTTATTTTTTACCAGATTTGTTGATTAATTTCAAAATTATGTATTCCTTCCAAATTTCCAAATCTGAAGAATTTTTTAAACCAATATCTACATTATTTAACATTTAGTTTGTTTTAGCAGTACTTCCTGTTATATTTCTTTATACGTATATTTTACATTTTCTTGCACAGCAAGCTCGGCAGATTTGAAATTGTGTGCTTGTGTACAAGTAGTAAATCTTTACTCTAAACATATATTCTGGTTATTTTTTTAGTTAGACCTTCTTGTTTTTATATATCTGTATAGTACCCCCCCCCCCCCAAAAAAACAAAAAACAAAAAACAAAACACTGTAAATTGATTAGAAATATTAATCATCTGTCAGATTTCTGAGAAAAAAGTCAGAATTCTGAGATTAAAGTCAGAATTTTGAGATTAAAGTCAGAATTCTGAGATTAAAGTCAGAATTCTGAGAAAAAAGTCAGAAGAAAAAAGTCAGAATTCTGAGATTAAAGTCAGAATTCTGAGAAAAGTCAGAATTCTTACTTTTTTACCCATGTTAAACTAAAAAAAAATTTAAAAATCAGTTAACTTTTTTTTTTCCAGTGGCCCTAATCCTCTTTCGTACAAGACTAAGATGACTAAACCAAAAAGATTCAGTTTCTATATATGAAAGTGAACTGACAACAAAGACGTTTTAAATAGGCAGCATCCCGACAGACCATTTTACCTCTTTCACAAGTTTCTGACTTCTGTATCGCTGTTTCCCTCTGAGTGCTCAAACACTCTCACTCAGCAGTTCAGAGAGGGGAGGGGGAGTACAGTGACGTAACGCTATGCTGCGCCTTCAAAATAAAAGCACGCTAGTTAAAAAATGTCAAAATCTAATATTTTGCGGTACAATTTTTTGGGGGGGACATATCCACCTGGCTTTTATATTGGGGGGGACATGTCCCCCCCGTCCCCCCCGCTTCCTACGCCGCTGCCTCTGACATTCAAAGATGTGATATTCAAGGAGTTAAACATAACACCCAAGGAACAAAAAAAAAGAAATAAGTATAATACATTTATGAACAACCTACTGTTAAGTAAAACAGGGAAAGTGGAGAAAACAGAAATATATAGTTTGATGTAGTAAAGAAAACCACCAAGAGAGAGGTGGTGATTAACAACCGTTTATATTGGTTGACACATTGCAGAGCATTTTTTTTCCCCTTAACTTTTCTGTTACCTTTAACTTTTGAACACCTTTAACTTTTGAATAGGAGTTTCAACAGATTGTAACAAAAAGTAATTTTTAGCTTTAACTTAACATTATATAAAAAGTGGAAAAACAACAAAGTTAGAAACTTTTATCCTGTAATGAAATATAAAGATGCAGCACTAAGTTCTTCCTGAACAAAATACACCGAGTAACACCATAATATCAGAAATTACTGAGACCAAATGGTGATTATAAACTATATTTGGGTGTTAACATTATGGCATAAAACTTAGCATTAGTGTGTACTTAAGTTACCTCTGGACAGTCCATTTTTTTCCCATTAATAAAGACAAACGGGCCGTGGAAGGAGGCTTCTTCCCCTCTTCTCTTGCTTTCTTCACCAGGGGCCAAAGTTTCTCTCTTGCTTCCTTATCTTCTGGAGAAAGCACCTCCGTGATCCTCAGTCTGTTGTCGAGAAGAAACCTTGAGTCTTTCGCTTCTCTCCAGACAGCATCCCGAATACGTCTCAGTGCGAAGAGGATGATTGTAGACCTGTTCGATCCATCCTGACACTGTTTCCCTTTTTTCTAGCTTTAAAGAAACACTACAGAAAATTGCATCTGTTGTCAAAGGTAGTTTTCCTCTACTTTAGGAATGCAAAGATCCAGGGACAGGGCAGGGGGTCAGTGGGAATCCTACTGCTGCCACCTGGCCCTGGTTTGTCCTCATGGAGGAGGTATAAGGACAGAGGCCCTCTGTTGCCCCACCTGTCCTAATTGCCTCCATCCCTGAGGACACACCAGGGCCAGGTGCTGCAGAGGCTGAGCAGCATCAGGGTGAAGATGAGGAAGAGAATGAGGATGAGAGAGGAGGGAAAGGAGGAAGAGAAGAAGGAGTGACGAGTTGGTGGATTTAATCAGGGAGGATATCAGATGGCAGAGGGAGGCGGGAAAGGATGGACAGATTATTTCATTTATTGGAGAGGATGGTGGACAGTTGTTATTATTTTTTTGGGTGTTTTTTTTAACAAGTTGAGGTTCTGTGTTGCTGTCATTGTTAAATTAAATTATTAAATTGTTTATAAAAGTTATTGTTGTCGGTGTGTTCTTAAAGTCTTTTAACCTTTTTACATGATCTGTTTCATCACTTCTTTACAATTTAAGTAAATTTAGAACAACTTCTCAGTGACAACATCAGTTTATTTTTAGAGAAGCAAGTATTTACAATAAACTATTAAAAACATTTTTAACTATTTACATTAGATTTTAAAATTAACTACTACAACTATTTACAGAAGATATAAAATAAATATTACTAGAGAACATATATATATATATATATACAATTGTGACTGAGCAGGAGTCCCTGGTGGTGCTGCTAGACTGGATGCGATGCCACACAGATGACGTTAGAGTCTTCTGACTGCGAGTGGGACATCATCGGGGGAGGGGGGGGTGCCTCTCTCCACTGTTCACCACATCGTCCATCAGGGTTTGCCGGGCTGACCCAATCGACGGCTGCCATGTTATTAAAAATGTTTAAGAAGACGCAGAAAATAATGACTTTACTACAACTGTTTTCATAACCCTGAAATGAGAACAGCTAAAATGTGATTATACTTGCCATCTAAATGTAATGGTGGTCGGTAGACCCTTTTCCAGAGCAGACACCTCAGCAGACAGCTGGTCCCTCCATGGAGCACCACTGACTGCCTCCAACACCTTCTCCCCTCCTCATCCTCTGGCATGTCGTCCTGCTCTTCATCCTCTGGGGCTGTGATGTCACCAGCTCCAAGGCAGAAGTTGTAGAGGACAGCACATGCCGTTATGACCTGTAGAAAAAAGTAGACAAAAATATTTATTTTTATTCAGTCATCTATCTTTTTTTCATTATCTTTATTACATGATTTATTAGAAATGAAATTTTACTTCATCTAGATCCACTATTTAACTTTTTTTTCCGTTTTTATTTTTAGAATTTTTTTCCTGTATTGTTTTTTATATATATAATATCAAATAAAATCAGGCAGTGAGGGGATAAAAATTTAGACAAAAAATGATTTATTTCTCAACAGTTTGGCTTCTCAACACAACATTAGTGATGGTGAAAGTAGTGATTTAAGTCAGTTATTTACAGGGTTTGTACACATTTAACTATTCAATTCAAATTACTAAAGTTACAAACAAATAAATTACAAACTTACAAATAAATATAAAATTTGATATTTAAACATATTCATCAATCTGCTGACAAGCGTTTATTTAATAACTGGTATATTCTGATCATTAGCAGGCCCATGTGGGTTAGAATACTAGCAGGTAGATCTTACCTCTCCACTGCACTCTCCCAGCCTGAGAAAAATCCGTCGCCGGTTTTGCTGCCGCCGAAGCCGTCAAAGCTGACTCTATTCCTCCAATAACAAGTAAATAAAAAAAATAAAACAAAAATTTCCATATCCACAATTTTTTTGTTTTGTTGCTTTTTTCCGTGTTTATCGAGCTGTCGGATTTTGTGTGGCGCTGTTTTTGGGGTAGACGTGATGACGTCGTGTTGCAATCAGGAAGTGCTCCAAAGGCTAGACCGTCCCATTTACCAACGGCTGAGGATCCTCCGGAGCACCCTCCCAAGGCTGGGTCCTCCGGAGGCTAGGTAGGCTGGGTCCTCCTTAATACGCAGCCTGCAAGTAGAGACGCAGCTACTATCTGAAACAGACAAACCCTTAATGATACATGGAAATGTGGCCTCTTTTTTGTCCTTTTAGAGTTAATTTTGTGTTGTTTATTTTTCTGATTTAGAATTGCTTGTTATTCACTTTTATTGTTGTTCTTGTTAGCTTGGGTTGTTGTGTTGCATGCTTTTCTGATTTTGTTTTGGTTTTGAATGGGGACGTTACCACTCATACCAGGAGACGCTCACTGCAGAGGCACAGGTGTTCACCATCAGCTAAGCAGCGTGCAGACTGGGAAGCCAGTAATAAAAAGATAGCTTGCAGTGGAAGGGATTTGAAGCCGGACAGATCACAGGTGTAATTGTGGCAGAGCGGCGGGACTGGGGGACTGGTTGCCATAGAGATTCATCCAACTGGTCGCTGTCGAGGAACGGACAGGTGTTGGAGTGGACGATTGCTGCTGTGACTCACCCGTGACCGTGGAGGATCGGCCGGCTGGCAACAGAAAGGAACTGGAGAGGACCGCACCCCTCCTTGGGCCAGCTAAGACTTCATCCTTCCTGAAACAGACTTATCCATAGACTCTGCCACTCATTACTGTACTGCATTTTCTTTTTTTAGTGAATTTATTTTGTTAGATAAATTATTGTTAACATTTATTGACATGTTTTTTTCAAAACTCAGCTAACAGTAACTGCAGTTTGTATTCAAGAAATCTACCACTTGGGTGCCACAGATTTAAACTACTAAATACTAGTACTAGATACTACAGAATAGGGGATAGGGGATCTCTTGAGCCAAGAGATGTTGGCAAAAACAGGAAACATCTATTTCCGGTTTAAGAATCAGAACCAACTTTGGCCAGCACACATATGATATGATGACATGTTTAGCTCCATGTCGTCATTCAAACGCTGGTTGTCTAGGTGGTGTCCTGAAAACAACGTGGATCAAACTTCACTTTCTATTTTCTTTCACCTAGTCTTGTTTCCTTAAACCCTGGTCTCGTTATTTTTAACTCACAAGACTTTTCTGCCTGGTCTTGTTATCTTTAAACTCACAGGGATCTTACAGCCATCCAAACATTGTTTTATATCACTACCTCTATTTTCTTTTATAACGGTTTATAACAAGCTCTGGTTTATAGCAGGCTCTTGTTTATAAATAGCTCTGGTTTATAAAGAGCTGTGGTTTATAAAGGGCTTGGGGTTATAACGGGCTCTGGTTTATAATTGGCTTTGGTTTATAAAGGGCTCTGGTTTATAACTGGCTCTGGTTTATAAAGAGCTCTGGTTTATCAAGGGCTCTGGTTTATAAAGGGCTCTGGTTTATTAAAATCTCTGGTTTGTAAAGTGCTCTGATTTATAAAGAGCTCTGGTTTATAAGGGGCTTTGGTTTATAAAGGGCTCTGGTTTATAAAGGGCTCTGGTTTATTAAAATCTCTGGTTTGTAAAGTGCTCTGATTTATAAAGAGCTCTGGTTTATAAGGGGCTTTGGTTTATAAAGAGCTCTGGTTAATAAAGGTCTCTGGTTTATAAAGGGCTCTGGCTTGTAACGGGCTTTGGGTTATAAAAGGCTCTGGTTTATAACAAGCTCTGGTTTATAGAGAGCGCCGGTTTCTGAAGGGCTCTGGTTTATAACCGGCTCTGGTTTGCAAAGGGCTCTGGTTTAAAAAGGGCTCTGGTTTATAAAGTGCTCTGGTTTATAAAGAGCTCTGGTTTATAATGGGCTCTGGTTTATAAATGGCCCTGTTTTATAACGAGCACAGGTTTATAAAGCGCTCTAATTTATAGAGAGCTCTGGTTTATGAAGGGCTCTGGTTTATAACCGGCTCTGGTTTGCAAAGGGCTCTGGTTTATAAAGGACTCTGGTTTATAACCGGTTTATAAAGAGCTCTGGTTTATAAGGGTCTCTGGTTTATAAAGGGCTCTGGTTTATAAAGCGCTCTGGTTTTTATAGAGCTCTGGTTTATAAAGAGCTCTGGTGTATAAAGGGCTCTGATTTATAAAGAGCTCTGATTTATAAAGAGCTCCTGTTTATAAATAGCTTTGGTTGATAAAGGGCTCTGGTTTAAAACGGGCTGTGGTTTATAAATGGCTCTGGTTTATAAAGGGCTCTGATTTATAAAGGCTGTAGTTTATAACGAGCTGTGGTTTATAAATGGCTCTGGTTTATAAAGGGCTCCAGTTTATAAAGGCTCTGGTTTATAACGAGCTCTGGTTTATAAAAGGATCTGGTTTATAAAGGGATCTGAATTATAACAGGCTCTGGTTTACATTGGGCTCTGGTATATAAATGGCCCTGTTTTATAACGAGCTCTGGTTTATAAAGTGCTCTAGTTTATAGAGAGGTCTGGTTTCTGAAGGGCTCTGGTTCTGGCTATGGTTTGCAAAGGGCTCTTGTTTATAACTGGTTTTTAAAGAGCTCTTGTTTATAAGGGGCTCTGGTTTGTAAAGGGCTCTGCTTTATAAAGAGCTCTGGTTTAAAAAGAGCTCTGGTTTATAAAGGGCTCTGGTTTATAAAGGGTTCTGGTTTTTAATGGTTTTTGGCTTATACCGGGCTCTGATTTATAAAGGTCTTTGGTTTATAAAGGGCTCTGGTTTTTAAAGAGCTCTGGTTTAAAATGGCATCTGGTTTATAAAGGGCTCTGGTTTATAAAGGGTTCTGGTTTTTAATGGTTTTTGGGTTATACCGGGCTCTGGTTTATAAAGGTCTTTGTTTTATAAAGGGCTCCGGTTTTTAAAGAGCTCTGTTTTAAAATGGCATCTGGTTTATAAAGGGCTCTGGTTTATAAAGGGTTCTGGTTTTTAATGGTTTTTGGGTTATACCGGGCTCTGGTTTATAAAGGTCTTTGGTTTATAAAGGGCTCTGGTTTTTAAAGAGCTCTGGTTTATAAAGGATAAATGAGCCAGGAACCCAGGTGCGGTCCTCCGGACCGTAGCCCTCCCAGTCGACGAGGTACTGCCAGCCACGACCTCGCAGACGGGAGTCCACGATCCAGCGAACTGTGAAGGCCAGATG
This sequence comes from Cyprinodon tularosa, assembly GCF_016077235.1. NCBI lineage: Eukaryota > Metazoa > Chordata > Actinopteri > Cyprinodontiformes > Cyprinodontidae > Cyprinodon > Cyprinodon tularosa. Next base: position 51,473 of record NW_024038169.1, read on the forward strand.
TCCATCGATGTGATCTGAGAGGATCTCTTGAGGTATTCCAAGGAGACGGAAAACATGCTTCACGAGAAGTTGGGCAGTCTGGAATGCAGTGGGTAGTTTCCTGAAGAGAATTAAATGACAGGCCTTGGAAAAACGGTCAACAATGGTTAGGATAGTGGACATACCTCTGGAAATCGGGAGACAGGTAACAAAATCAATAGCGATATGGGACCATGGACGGGTTGGAACAGGTAGAGGATACAGCAGCAAAAAAAAGGTGGTTGGTGAGAGGTCTTGTTTCTGGCGCAGATGGGACAAGCCAGAACGTACTCCTTTACGTCCTTGTGAAGGGACGGCCACCAAAAGCGTCTTGTGATGAGAGCAATAGTTCTGCTCACTCCAGGATGGGCAGAGAATTTTGCTGCGTGCATCCAATGGATGAGGCGGGATCTGACGGAAGATGGAACATAAGTTTTGTTTAGAGGACCATTACCTGGGTCAGGTTCAGAGGCCAGGGCTAAGTTGATGAGATCAGTGATCTCCCAGGAAACGGCTCCAATCGTGCATGAGGCAGGGGGAACAGGCTCGGGTGTCTCAGGTTGATCAGTGGAGTACAGACGAGAGAGGGAGTCGGGCTTGACGTTCTTGGAACCAGGTCTGTAAGAGATGATGAGATGAGAAAAAAACAAAGTCCATCTAGAATGACGTGGGTTGGATCTTTTTGCAGATTGGAGATAAGCCAGGTTTTTGTGGTCTGTCCAAACCAATACTGGATGCTCGGCACCCTCGAGCCAATGTCTCCATTCTTCCAGGGCGAGTTTAATGGTAAGAAGTTCTCGGTCTCCGACATCATAATTTTGTTCTGCCGAGAAAGTCTGCGTGAAAAGAATGCACAGGGGTGAGTTTTCTAGTCAGAATCTGACTGCTGTGATAATACAGCTCCAACACCGGAGTCAGATGCGTCCACCTCTAGGACGAACTGCTTAGAGGGATCGGGCTGGATAAGGATGGGTGCCCTGGAAAACAGATTCTTCAGTTTATTAAAAGCATTTTCGGCTTCAGGTGTCCATTGGAATGTCTTCTTCACAGAAGTCAGAGCTGTGAGGGGTAGAGCTGTCTTGCTATAATTTCTTATAAAGCGTCTGTAGAAATTTGCAAACCCTAGGAACCTCTGAAGCTGCTTTCGGTTTTCAGGTGTTGGCCAGTCCAGAACTGCCTTAATTTTGTCTTCGGATGGCTTCACCTGCCCGCCTTCGAGCACAAACCCTAGAAAAGTGACAGATGGGTAGTGAAATTCACATTTTTCAGCTTTCACAAAGAGTTTGTTTTCCAGTAGTCTCTGAAGAACTAGACGAACATGTTTCTTGTGGTCTGAGAGGTTCTTAGAGTAGATCAAAATATCATCGATGTATACAAAAACCTTCAAAAAATCTCTGAGGACATCGTCGACTAGAGCTTGGAAGCAAGCAGGAGCGTTTGTAAGACCAAAAGGCATGACCAAGTATTCAAATTGGCCTATGGGGGTCTTAAAGGCTGTTTTCCATTCATCTCCTTCTCTTATTCTAAGGAGATGATAGGCGTTTCTTAAATCGAGTTTGGTGAACACTGTCGCGCCTTGAACAGGTTCAAAAGCTGATGCCAGTAGTGGTAGGGGATTCTTGTTTTTGACGGTTATATGATTCAAACCTCTGTAGTCAATACAGGGTCGGAGGGAACCATCCTTTTTTCCCACAAAAAAGAAACCAGCACCGAGAGGAGATGAAGATGGACGAATAATTCCAGCGGCTAGAGACTCATTGATATACTTCTCCATAGTTTCACGTTCTGGTTTGGAGATTTTAAATAGTCTACTGCTGGGAAGGGGGGCTCCTGGTAGTAAATCAATGGCGCAGTCATATGGTCTGTGAGGTGGAAGAGACGTCGCACTGACCTTACTGAAGACTGGTGCGAGATCATGATACTCGGGAGGAACAGAAGAAAGGTCAGGAGAGTCCATCTCCCCCCTACCTCTAGGGGACTGAATAGTAGGAGCCGCAGAACGAAGGCATGACTCGTGACAGGAAGTGGACCAAGACTCAATGTGGCGTTCAGCCCAGTTGATATGGGAGTTGTGATGTTCCAGCCACTCGAATCCAAGCACCAGGGGAGAGCATGCTGAGGGAAAAACAAAAAATGTTAGCGTCTCACGATGGTTTCCAGAGATAAGAAGTTCTAAAGCTTGTGTCTGATGAGTAACTTGATGAAGCTTCTTTCCATCAATAGCAGATACTCTGAGAGGCTTTGTTAATGGAACAGTCTCAATCTTTAACTGCTGTACCAGATCTGAATCAATGAGATTTCTCTCACACCCAGAGTCGATGAATGCTGATAATGTGAGATTCTGGTTAGAAAAAAAAAGGTTGCAGGCAACAATAAATGAGGAGTTTTCTCAGATCTTAGATGGCCCGTCAGACTCCTCAATTCCTCTGACGGGCCCTGGGTTTTGATTTAGCCGGGCATGACGCAATGAAATGGCCAGTCTCACCACAGTACAGACACAGATTTCCTCTAAATCTTCGTTGTCTTTCTTCAGGGGATAGCCTTGTGTGTCCAATTTGCATGGGTGCGACCTCCGTTCCTTCTGAGGAAGAGAAGTGAGAGATTTGGACAGGTGCTGGAAGAGTCTGATTCTTATTCTTTGGCTTGGTACTGGGTTCTGGGGATCCAGAAAAAACAGAAGCATTGTTAAATGCAGGAGCAGAAACAGAAAAATTCAGGCTACGTTGCCTAGAGTTATTTCTAGTCCGAAGTCTATTATCCAACCTGATGGTTAATCGGATTAAATCCTCCAAACTATCAGGTTCGTCGATTAAGGCGAGTTCGTCTTTGATGTTATCATTTAAAGCCTTAAAATAAGCACTCTTAAGTGCGCACTCGTTCCAGCCTGAGGCTGCAGCTTTAACCCGGAAGTCAATGGAGAACTCAGCCACTGTCGAATTTCCCTGCTTTAAACTCAGCAGGGCTCCGGAATAAATAGTTTTGTCTGAGTCATGGTTGAAAACTTGAGAAAACTCAGATATAAATTCAGAAAAGGTACATGAAAATCTGGACTCGGAAGAGAACCTTGCCTCCGCCAATTCAAGGGCTCGTCCAGTAAGTTGAGAGAGAATGAAGGAGATTTTCTTCCTATCATTCGGAAAACTGACGGGGGAGTGCTCAAAAAGCAAACGACAATGAAACAAAAATCCTTTAGAATCCTTTTGGTTACCTGAAAATCTTTCAGGAGGACTCGGGCGGAACTCCGGAAATGACGTGACTGTCGGTGACCTTTGAGGCGGAAATGGTTCCAGAACAGGAAGTACTGCTGGCGTGGCATTAGCATTCCTGTAGCCAACGTATTCCTGCAAAACTTGGTTCTGGTGTTCAATATGAGTGTTTTAACTCACGGAGGGTGTGCGCATGTCCTTGGATTAGGGCAGATTGCTCCTCAAGCCTCCTCCGGAGGTGATCCGCTGGGTTTTGTGTTTGGCCGCAGTGTTCTGTCATGATTGGCTTAAGAGACTTAACCCACATGCAGAACACCACTGGAAGCAGAGTAAAGGTTTAACAGAGTTTATTGAAAGGTTTTCGCAAATAGAACATGAACTGGTTCAGGCACTGGTCCGGGGCTGGATTCACTGATGTCTGCAGAGACGGATAGTTTGATTAGCCAGGCAGACGGATGGTTAGTGGAGTTTTGATTATTCTGAATATACCTTGAAGAGGTCCAGACTGATCTTTGTGAGAGAGGGAACCGGTTGGGTCCAGAGGCTGTTGGTTCAGCAGAGTGCTCAGCAGCGTCTAGCTTCTGACTTGTGAGTGGCAGACCTTGACTTGAGTTTCCAGCTCTTCCCTGAGAGCAACAGGAGGAGTCCAGATTGAAATCTTCAGGTTTGGCTCCCTTGGCAGGCAGGCAGGTTTTCATGCAAAGCTCATCCAGAGCTGACGGGTTTCCTGTGAGCAAGAAGACAGAGGCAGGTTAGAATCAGGTTTCTCTTTAGAGACAACTAAGATTCTTTCTCAATAACAGAGGCTCAGGTTCGCTAACCAAACTTGGTCAACACTGCGGCATTGAAGGAAGGTCTGGCTGCTGCTTATGTAGGAAGGTCTCCTGATGGGCTGATGAGCTTCAGGTGTGCTGGAGGCTCCAGCCCAGGACACCCACAGCGCACTCTGCTGGAGAAAGGTGGTAAACATCCAGATCCCAACAATAAAGGGCTATGGTTTATTAAAATCTCTTGTTTGTAAAGTTCTCTGGTTTATAAAGAGCTCTGGTTTATAAAGGGCTCTGGTTTATAAAGAGCTCTGGTTTATAACAGGTTTTGGGTGATAAAGGCTCTGGTTTATAACAAACTCTGGTTTACAAATAGCTGTGGTTGATAAAGGGCTCTGGTTTAAAAGGGGCTCTGGTTTATAACAGGTTTTGGGTTATAACAGGCTCTGGTTTATAAAGGGTTCTGGTTTATAACCGGCTTTGGGTTATAACGGGCTCTGGTTTATAAAGGGCTGTGGTTTTTAAAAGATCTCTGGTTTATAAAGGGCTCTAGTTTATAAAGGACTCAGTTTTATAAAGAGCTCTTGATAATAAGAGCTCTGGTTTATAACAGCTCTGGTTTATAAGGGGCTCTGGTTTATAAAGCGCTCTGGTTTATAAAGAGCTCTGGTTTATAAAAAGCTCTGTTTTAAAATGGCATCTGGTTTATAAAGGGCTTTGTTTATAACATGCTTTGGGTTATAACGGGCTCTGGTTTTTAAAGAGCTCTGGTTTACAAAGGGCTCTAGTTTAAAAGGGCTCTGGTTTATAATGAGCTCTGGTTTATAATGGGCTTTGGGTTATAACGGGCTCTGGTTTATAAAGAGCTTTTTTAAAAGGGACTTTGGGTTATAACGGGCTCTGGTTTATAAAGGGCTCTGGTTTATAAAGGGCTCAGGTTTATAAAGGGCTCTGGTTTATAACGAGCTCTGGTTTATAACAGGCTCTGGTTTATGAAGGCTTTGGTGTATAAAGACCTCTGGTTTATAAAGAGCTCCTGTTTATATATAGCTCTTGGTGGATAAAGGGCTTTGGTTTAAGAAAGGATCTGGTTTATAAAGTGATCTGAATTATAACGGACTCTGGTTTACAATGGGCTCTGGTATATAAATGGCCCTGTTTTTTAACGAGCTCTGGTTTATAAAGCACTCTAGTTTATAGAAAGGTCTGGTTTCTGAAGGGCTCTGGTTCATATCTGGCTCTGGTTTGCAAAGGGCTCTGGTTTATAACCGGTTTATAAAGAGCTCTGGTTTATAAAGAGATCTGGTTTACAAAGAGCTCTGGTTTATAAAGGGTTCTGATTTTTAACAGTTTTTGGGTTATAACGGGCTCTGGTTTATAAAGGTCTTTGGTTTAAAAAGGGCTCTGGTTTTTAAAGAGCTCTCTTTTAAAATGGCAATTGGTTTATAAAGGGCTTTGGTTTATAACATGCTTTGGGTTATAAAGGGCTCTGGTGTATAACAAGCTCTGGTTTATAATAGGCTTTGGGATATAACGGGCTCTGGTTTATAAAGGGTTATTTTTTTAACGGGCTTCGGGTTATAACGGGCTCTGATTTATAAAGGTCTTTGGTTTATAAAGGGCTCTGGTTTTTAAAGAGCTGTGTTTTAAAATGGCATCTGGTTTATAGAGGGCTTTGGTTTATAACATACTTCGTGTTATAAAGGGCTCTGGGGTATAACAAGCTCTGGTTTATAATGGGCTTTGGGTTATAAAGGGCTCTAACTTATGAAAGGTTATTTTTTTAACGGGCTTTGGCTTATAACGGGCTCTGGTTTATAAAGGGCTTTGGTTTATAAAGGGCTCTGGTTTATAACATACTTTGGGTTATAAAGGGCTCTGGGGTATAACGAGCTCTGGTTTATAATGGGCTTTGGTTTATAAAGGGCTCTGGCTTATGAAGGGTTATTTTTTTAACCGGCTTTGGGTTATAACGGGCTCTGGTTTATAATGGGCTTTGGGTTATAAGGGGCTCTGGTTTATAAAGAGCTCCTGTTTATATATAGCTCTGGTTGATAAAGGGCTCTGGTTTATAAAGGGCTCTGGTTTATTCAGGCTCTGGTTTATAACAGGCTCTGGTTTATGAAAGGATCTGGTTTATAAAGTTATCTGAATTATAACAGGCTCTGGTTTACAATGGGCTTTGGTATATAAATGGCCCTGTTTTATAACGAGCTCTGGTTTATAAAGCGCTCTAGTTTATAGAGAGGTCTGGTTTCTGAAGAGCTCTGGTTCATAACTGGCTCTGGTTTGCAAAGGGCTCTGGTTTATAACCGGTTTATAAAGAGCTCTGGTTTATAAGGGGCTCTGGTTTATAAAGGGCTCTGGTTTATAAAGCGCTCTGGTTTATAAAGAGCTCTGGTTTATAAAGGGCTCTGGTTTATAAAAGGTTCTGGTTTTCAACAGTTTTTGGGTTATAACAGGCTCTGGTTTATAAAGGTCTTTGGTTTATAAAGGGCTCTGTTTTTTAAAGAGCTATGTTTTAAAATGGCATCTGGTTTATAAAGGGCTTTGGTTTATAACATGCTTTGGGTTATAAAGGGCTCTGGTGTATAACGAGCTCTGGTTTATAATAGGCTTTGGGATATAACGGGCTCTGGTTTATAAAGGGTTATTTTTTTAACGGGCTTTGGGTTATAATGGGCTCTGGTTTATAAAGGTCTTTGTTTTATAAAGGGCTCTGGTTTCAAAAGAGCTGTGTTTTAAAATGGCACCTGGTTTATAAAGGGCTTTGGTTTATAACATACTTCGGGTTATAAAGGGCTCTGGGGTATAACGAGCTCTGGTTTATAATGGGCTTTGGGTTATAAAGGGCTCTAACTTATGAAGGGATATTTTTTTAACAGGCTTTCGTTTATAATGGGCTCTGGTTTATAAAGGGCTTTGGTTTATAAAGGGCTCTGGTTTATAACATACTATGGGTTATAAAGGGCTCTACGGTATAACGAGCTCTGGTTTACAATGGGCTTTGGGTTATAAAGTGCTCTGGCTTATAAAGGGTTATTTTTTTAACGGGCTTTGGCTTATAACGGGCTCTGGTTTATAATGGGCTTTGGGTTTTAACGAGCTCTGTTTTATAAAGGGCTTTTTTTAATGGGCTTTGGATTATAACAGGCTCTGGTTTATAAAGGGCTCTGGTTTATAAAGGGATCAGGTTTAGAAAGGGCTCTGGTTTATAACGAGCTCTGGTTTATAACAGGCTCTGGTTTATAAAGGCTTTAGTATATAAAGAGCTCTGATTTAAAAACAGCTCCTGTTTATAAATAGCTCTGGTTGATAAAGGGCTCTGGTTTAAGACGTGTTGTGGTTTATAAATGGCTCTGGTTTATAAAGGGCTCCAGTTTATAAAGGCTCTGGTTTACGACGGGCTCTGGTTTATAAAAGGATCTGGTTTATAAAGGGATCTGAATTATAACAGGCTCTAGTTTACAATGGGCTCTGGTATATAAAGGGCCCTGTTTTATAACGAGCTCTGGTTCATAAAGCGCTCTAGTTTATAGAGTCTGGTTTTTGAAGGGCTCTGGTTCATAATTGGCTACGGTTTGAAAATGGCTCTGGTTTACAACCGGTTTATAAAGAGCTCTGGTTTATAAGGGGCTCTGATTTATAAAGGGCTCCGGTTTATAAAAGGCTCTGTTTTTTAAAGAGCTCTGTTTTAAAATGGCATCTGGTTTACAAAGGGCTTTGGTATATAATGGGCTTTGGGTTATAAAGGGCTCTGGTATATAATGAGCTCTGGTTTCTAAAGGGCTTTAGTTTCTAAAGGGCTCTGGTATATAAAGGGCTCTTGTTTATAAAGGGCCCCGGTTTATAATGAGCTCTGGTTTATAAAGGGCTCGGGTTTATAAAGGGCTTATGTTTCTAAAGGGCTCTGGTTTATAAAGATCTCTGGTTAATAAAAAGCTCTGGTTTATGAATGTCTCTGGTTCATAAAGTGCTCCGGTTTATAAACGTCTTTGGTCTATAACTAGCTCTGGTTTATAACGGCTCTGGTTAATAAAGGGCTCTGCTTTATAAAAATCCCTGGTTTTTAAAGTGCTCAGGTTTATAAAGGGCTCTGGTTTAGAATGGGCTATGGTTTATAAAGGGCTTTGGTTTATAATGGGATTTGGGTTATAAAAGGCTCTGGTTTATAAATGGCTCTGCTTTATAAATGGCTCTGGTTTTTAAAAGCTCTGGTTTATAAAGTGCTCTGGTTTATAAAGCGCTCTTGTTTATAAAGAGCTCTTGTTTATAAAGAGCTCTGGTTTATAAAGGGTTCTGGTTTTTAAAGTTTTTGGGTTATAACAGGCTCTGGTTTATAAAAGTCTTTGGTTTATGAAGGGCTCTGGTTTTTAAAGAGCTCTGTTTTAAAATGGCATCTGGTTTATAAAGGGATTTGGTTTATAACGGGCTTGGGGTTATAAAGGGCTCTGGTTTATAATGAGCTCTGGTTTCTAAAGGGCTTTATTTTCTAAAGGGCTCTGGTATATAAAGGGCTCTTGTTTATAAAGGCCCCCGGTTTATAACGAGCTCTGGTTAATAAAAGGCTCTGCTTTATAAAAATCCATGTTTTTTGAAGTGCTCAGGTTTATAAAAGGCTCAGTTTTTTAAAGGGCTTTGGTTTATAAAGAGCTCTGGTTTATAAAGGGCTCTGGTTTATAACGGGATTTGGGTTATAAAAGGGCTGTGGTGTATAAATGGCTCTGGTTTACAAATTGCTCTGGTTTATAAAAAATCTGGTTTATAAAGCGCTCTGGTTTATAAAGCACCCTTGTTTATAAAGAGCTCTGGTTTATAAAGAGCTCTGGTTTATAAAGGGATCTGGTTTGCAAAGGGCTCTGGTTTATAAATGGTGCTGGTTATAAAGAGCTCTGGTTTATAAAAGCTCTGGTTTATAACAGGCTCTGGTTTATAAAGGCATCTGGTTTATAAAGGGATCTGAATTATAACAGGCTCTGGTTTATAAAGGGCTCTGGTTTATAAATGGCTCTGTTTTAAAATGGCATCTGGTTTATAAAGAGCTTTGGTTTATAACATGCTTTGGGTTATAAAGGGCCCTGGTGTATAACGAGCTCTGGTTTATAATAGGCTTTGGGATATAACGGGCTCTGGTTTATAAAGGGTTATTTTTTTAACGGGCTTTGGGTTATAATGGGCTCTGGTTTACAAAGGTCTTTGTTTTATAAAGGGCTCTGGTTTCTAAAGAGCTGTGTTTTAAAATGGCACCTGGTTTATAAAGGGCTTTGGTTTATAACATACTTCGGGTTATAAAGGGCTCTGGGGTATAACGAGCTCTGGTTTATAATGGGCTTTGGGTTATAAAGGGCTCTAACTTATGAAGGGATATTTTTTTAACGGGCTTTGGGTTATAATGGGCTCTGGTTTATAAAGGGCTTTGGTTTATAAAGGGCTGTGGTTTATAACATACTATGGGTTATAAAGGGCTCTACGGTATAACGAGCTCTGGTTTATAATGGGCTTTGGGTTATAAAGTGCTCTGGCTTATAAAGGGTTATTTTTTTAACGGGCTTTGGCTTATAACAGGCTCTGGTTTATAATGGGCTTTGGGTTTTAACGGGCTCTGGTTTATAAAGGGCTTTTTTAAATGGGCTTTGGATTATAACAGGCTCTGGTTTATAAAGGGCTCTGGTTTATAAAGGGCTCAGGTTTAGAAAGGGCTCTGGTTTATAACGAGCTCTGGTTTATAACAGGCTCTGGTTTATAAAGGCTTTAGTATATAAAGAGCTCTGGTTTAAAAACAGCTCCTGTTTATAAATAGCTCTGGTTGATAAAGGGCTCTGGTTTAAGACGTGTTGTGGTTTATAAATGGCTCTGGTTTATAAAGGGCTCCGGTTTATAAAGGCTCTGGTTTACAACGGGCTCTGGTTTATAAAAGGATCTGGTTTATAAAGGGATCTGAATTATAACAGGCTCTAGTTTACAATGGGCTCTGGTATATAAAGGGCCCTGTTTTATAACGAGCTCTGGTTCATAAAGCGCTCTAGTTTATAGAGAGGTCTGGTTTCTGAAGGGCTCTGGTTCATAACTGGCTACGGTTTGAAAATGGCTCTGGTTTACAACCGGTTTATAAAGAGCTCTGGTTTATAAGGGGCTCTGATTTATAAAGGGCTCCGGTTTATAAAAGGCTCTGTTTTTTAAAGAGCTCTGTTTTAAAATGGCATCTGGTTTACAAAGGGCTTTGGTATATAATGGGCTTTGGGTTATAAAGGGCTCTGGTATATAATGAGCTCTGGTTTCTAAAGGGCTTTAGTTTCTAAAGGGCTCTGGTATATAAAGGGCTCTTGTTTATAAAGGCCCCCGGTTTATAACGACCTCTGGTTTATAAAGGGCTCGGTTTTATAAAGGGCTTATGTTTCTAAAGGGCTCTGGTTTATAAAGATCTCTGGTGAATAAAAAGCTCTGGTTTATGAATGTCTCTGGTTCATAAAGTGCTCCGGTTTATAAACGTCTTTGGTCTATAACTAGCTCTGGTTTATAACGGCTCTGGTTAATAAAGGGCTCTGCTTTATAAAAATCCCTGGTTTTTAAAGTGCTCAGGTTTATAAAGGGCTCAGTTTTTTAAAGGGCTTTGGTTTATAAAGAGCTCTGCTTTATAAAGGGCTCTGGTTTATAAAGGGCTCTGGTTTAGAATGGGCTATGGTTTATAAAGGGCTTTGGTTTATAACGGGATTTGGGTCATAACGGGCTCTGGTTTATAAAGGGATTTGGTTTATAACGGCCTTTGGATTATAAAGGCCTCTGGTTTATAAATAGCTCTGGTTAATAAAGGGCTCTGGTTTGAAAAGGGGTGTGGTTTATAAATGCCTCTGGCTTATAAATGGCTCTGGTTTATAAAAGCTCTTGTTTATAAAGTGCTCTGATTTATAAAGCGCCCTTGTTTATAAAGAGCTCTTGTTTATAAAGAGCTCTGGTTTATAAAGGGTTCTGGTTTTTAAAAGTTTTTGGGTTATAACGGGCTCTGGTTTATAAAAGTCTTTGGTTTATAAAGGGCTCTGGTTTTTAAAGAGCTCTGTTTTAAAATGGCATGTGGTTTATGAATGGCTCTGGTTTATAGAAGCTCTGGTTTATAAAGCGCTCTGGTTTATAAAGTGCCCTTGTTTATAAAGAGCTCTGGTTTATAAAGGGATGTGGTTCACAAAAGGTTCTGGATTTATTTAGCTTTGGGTTATGATGGGCTCAGGTTTAGAAAGGGTTCTGGTTTTAAAAGGGCTTTGGGTTATAACTGGCTTTGGTTTATAAGGGACTTTGGTGTGCAAAGGGCTCTGGTTTACAATCGGTAAGTAAAGAGCTCTGGTTTATAAGGGGCTCTGGTATATAAAGGGCTCTGGTTTATAAAGCGCTCTGGTTTATAAAGAGCTCTGGTTTATAAAGAGCTCTGGTTTATAAAGGTTTCTGGTTTATAAAAGGTTCTGGTTTTCAACAGTTTTTGGGTTATAACAGGCTCTGGTTTATAAAGGTCTTTGGTTTATAAAGGGCTCTGTTTTTTAGAGAGCTATGTTTTAAAATGGCATGTGGTTTATAAAGGGCTTTGGTTTTTAACGGGCTTGGGGTTATAAAGGGCTCTGGTTTATAATGAGCTCTGGTTTCTAAAGGGCTTTAGTTTCTAAAGGGCTCTGGTATATAAAGGGCTCTTGTTTATAAAGGCCCCCGGTTTATAACGACCTCTGGTTTATAAAGGGCTCGGTTTTATAAAGGGCTTATGTTTCTAAATGGCTCTGGTTTATGAATGTCTCTGGTTCATAAAGTGCTCCGGTTTATAAACGTCTTTGGTCTATAACTAGCTCTGGTTTATAACGGCTCTGGTTAATAAAGGGCTCTGCTTTATAAAAATCCCTGGTTTTTAAAGTGCTCAGGTTTATAAAGGGCTCAGTTTTTTAAAGGGCTTTGGTTTATAAAGAGCTCTGGTTTATAAAGGGCTCTGGTTTATAAAGGGCTCTGGTTTAGAATGGGCTATGGTTTATAAAGGGCTTTGGTTTATAACGGGATTTGGGTTATAAAAGGCTCTGGCTTATAACGAGCTCTGGTTTATAAAGGGCTCTGGATCATAACGGGCTCTGGTTTATAAAGGGATTTGGTTTATAACGGGCTTTGGATTATAAAGGCCTCTGGTTTATAATGACCTCTGGTTTATAAATAGCTCTGGTTAATAAAGGGCTCTGGTTTAAAAAGGGGTGTGGTTTATAAATGGCTCTGGTTTATAAAAGCTCTGGTTTATAAAGAGCTCTTGTTTATAAAGAGCTCTGGTTTATAAAGGGTTCTGGTTTTTAAAAGTTTTTGGGTTATAACGGGCTCTGGTTTATAAAAGTCTTTGGTTTATAAAGGGCTCTGGTTTTTAAAGAGCTCTGTTTTAAAATGGCATGTGGTTTATAAAGGGCTTTGGTTTATAACGGGCTTGGGGTTATAAAGGGCTCTGGTTTATAATGAGCTCTGGTTTCTAAAGGGCTTTAGTTTCTAAAGGGCTCTGGTATATAAAGGGCTCTTGTTTATAAAGGCCCCCAGTTTATAACGAGCTCTGGTTTTTAATGGGCTTTGGTTTATAATGGGCTCATGTTTAGAAAGGGTTCTGGTTTTTAACGGGCTTTTCGTTATAACAGGCTCTGGTTTATAAAGGGCGCTGGTTTTTAAATGGCTCTGGTTTATAAAGTGCTCTGGTTTATAAGGGGCTCTGGTTTATAAAGAGCTCTGGTTTATAAAGAGCTCTGGTTTATAAAGAGCTCTGGTTTATAAAGGGATGTGGTTCACAAAGGGTTCTGGTTTTTAATGGGCTTTGGTTTATAATGGGCTCAGGTTTAGAAAGGGTTCTGGTTTTTAATGGGTTTTTCGTTATAACTGGCTTTGGTTTATAAAGGGCTCTGGTTTATAAAGATCTCTGGCTAATAAAAAGCTCTGGTTTACGAATGTCTCTGATTCATATAGTGCTCTGGTTTATAAAGGTCTTTGGGTCTATAACTAGCTCTGGTTTATAATCGGCTCTGGTTAATAAAGGGTTCTGCTTTATAAAAATCCCTGGTTTTTAAAGTGCTCAGACTTTATTAAGGGCTCAGTTTTTTAAAGGGCTCAGTTTTTTAAAGGGCTCTGGTTTATAAAGTGTTCTGGTTTATAAAGGGCTCTGGTTTAGAATGAGCTATGGTTTATAAAGGGGTTTGGTTTATAATGGGATTGGTTTTTAAAAAACTTGGCTTATAACAGCTCTGGTTTATAAAGGGCTCTGGATCAAAACGGGGGTCTGGTTTATAAAGGGGTTTGGTTTTATAAGGGCTTTGGGTTTTAAAGGCCCCTGGTTTATAATATTGTTTAAAATAGCCTTTAAAAAGGGGGTCGGTTTAAAAAAAGGGGGGTTTGGGTTTATAAAGGTTTTTTAAAAAAGGTTGGTTTATTGCATGGTTTATAAAACCCTTTTTTTAAGAGCTTGTTTTTAAAAGAGCTCTTTTTTAAAAAGGGTCGGGAAAAAGTTTTGGGGGTATCGGGCCTGGGGGTTTTAAAAAGCTTTTGGTTTATAAAAGGCTTGGTTTTTAAAGTTTCTGTTTAAAATGGCATTGGTTTTAAAGGGGTTGGTTTTTTAAGGGGTTTGGGGGTTTTAAAGGGCTCTGGGGTTTTTTTAAAGAGCTTGGGTTTTAAGGGGTTTTTTTCTAAAGGGCTCGGTATAAAAGGGTCTTGTTTAAAGGGCCCCGGTTTTTAAAGGGGTTGGTTTTTAAAAAAAGGGCTGGTTTTAAAAGGGCTTTTTTAAAGGGGTCTGGTTTATAATGTTTGTTTTATAAAGTGCCGGTTTATAATCTTTTTCTTAATACTTGGGTTATAAGGCTCGGTTAATAAAAGGGGTCTGCTTTATAAAAAAAACCCGGTTTAAATTTCTCAGGTTTTTTAAAGAGCTCTGGTTTATAAAGGGCTCTGGTTTATAAAGGGCTCTGGTTTAGAATGGGCTATGGTTTATAAAGGGCTTTGGTTTATAACGGGATTTGGGTTATAAAAGGCTCTGGCTTATAACGAGCTCTGGTTTATAAAGGGCTCTGGATCATAACGGGCTCTGGTTTATAAAGGGATTTGGTTTATAACGGGCTTTGGATTATAAAGGCCTCTGGTTTATAATGACCTCTGGTTTATAAATAGCTCTGGTTAATAAAGGGCTCTGGTTTAAAAAGGGGTGTGGTTTATAAATGGCTCTGGTTTATAAAAGCTCTGGTTTATAAAGTGCTCTGGTTTATAAAGCGCCCTTGTTTATAAAGAGCTCTTGTTTATAAAGAGCTCTGGTTTATAAAGGGTTCTGGTTTTTAAAAGTTTTTGGGTTATAACGGGCTCTGGTTTATAAAAGTCTTTGGTTTATAAAGGGCTCTGGTTTTTAAAGAGCTCTGTTTTAAAATGGCATGTGGTTTATGAAGGGCTCTGGTTTATAACGGGCTTGGGGTTATAAAGGGCTCTGGTTTATAATGAGCTCTGGTTTCTAAAGGGCTTTAGTTTCTAAAGGGCTCTGGTATATAAAGGGCTCTTGTTTATAAAGGCCCCCGGTTTATAACGAGCTCTGGTTTATAAAGGGCTCGGGTTTATAAAGGGCTTATGTTTCTAAAGGGCTCTGGTTTATAAATGTATCTGGTTCATAAAGTAATCTGGTTTATAAAGGTCTTTGGTCTATAACTAGCTCTGGTTTATAACGGCTCTGGTTAATAAAGGGCTCTGCTTTATAAAAATCCCTGGTTTTTAAAGTGCTCAGGTTTATAAAGGGCTCAGTTTTTTAAAGGGCTTTGGTTTATAAAGAGCTCTGGTTTATAAAGGGCTCTGGTTTAGAATGGGCTATGGTTTGCAAAGGGTTTGGTTTATAACGGGATTTGGGTTATAAAAGGGCTGTGTTTTATAAATGGCTCTGGTTTACAAATTGCTCTGGTTTATAAAACCTCTGGTTTATAAAGCACTCTGGTTTATAAAGCGCCCTTGTTTATAAAGAGCTCTGTTTTATAAAAGCTCTGGTTTATAACAGGCACTGGTTTATAAAGGCATCTGGTTTATAAAGGGATCTGAATTATAACAGGCTCTGATTTATAAAGGGCTCTGGTTTTTAAATGGCTCTGGTTTATAAAGTGCTCTGGTTTATAAGGGGCTCTGGTTTATAAAGAGCTCTGGTTTATAAAGGGCTCTGGTTTATAAAGGGATGTGGTTCACAAAGGGTTTTGGTTTTTAATGGGCTTTGGGTTATAATGGGCTCAAGTTTAGAAAGGGTTCTGGTTTTTAATGGGCTTTGGGTTATAACTGGCTTTGGTTTATAAAGGGGTCTGGTTTATAAAGAGCTCTGGTTTATAAAGAGCTCTTGTTTAGAATAAGCTATGGTTTATAAAGGGCTTTGGTTTATAATGGGATTTGGGTTATAAAGGGCTCTGGATCATAACAGGCTCTGGTTAATAAAGGGATTTGGTTTATAACGGGCATTGGATTATAAAGGCCTCTTGTTATTAAATTCAATTCAGTTTATTTATATAGCGCCAAATTCACAACACATGTCATCTCAAGGCACTTTACAGTTCATCCAGATCATACAGTCCGATTGATACAAAATTTTCTATCTAAGGAAAACCAGTTGATTGCATTGACTCATTGACTCAAATACAATCCCTCACATTAAGCATGCTTGTAGCGACAGTGGAGAGGAAAAACTCCCTTTCAAAAGGAAGAAACCTCCAGCAGAACCAGGCTCAGTGTGAGCGGCCATCTGCCGAGGCCGACTGGGTTTATAAAGAGCTCTGGTTTATAAAGAGCTCTGGTTTATAAAGGGATGTGCTTCACAAAGGGTTCTGGTTTTTAATGGGCTTTGGTTTATAATGGGCTCAGGTTTAGAAAGGGTTCTGGTTTTTAACAGGCATTGGGTTATAACTGCCTTTGGTTTATAAAGGCCTGTGGTTTATAATGAGCTCAGGTTTATAAATAGCTCTGGTTAATAAAAGGCTCTGGTTTCAAAGGGGCTGTGGTTTATAAAGGACTCTGGTTTACAAATGGCTCTGGTTTATAAAAGCTCTGGTTTATAAAGTGCCCTTGTTTGTAAAGAGCTCTGGTTTATAAAGGGATGTGGTTCACAAAGGGTTCTGGATTTATTGGGCTTTGGGTTATAATGGGCTCAGGTTTAGAAAGGGTTCTGGTTTTAAACGGGCTTTGGGTTATAACTGGCTCTGGTATATAAAGGACTTTGGTGTGCAAAGGGCTCTGGTTTACAATCGGTTAGTAAAGAGCTTTGGTTTAGAATGAGCTATGGTTTATAAAGGGCTTTGGTTTATAATGGGATTTGGCTTATAAAAGGCTCTGGCTTATAACAGGCTCTGGTTTATAAAGGTCTTTGGTTTATAAAGGGCTCTGTTTTTAAAGAGCTGTGTTTTAAAATGGCATCTGGTTTATAAAGGGCTCTGGTATATAATGAGCTCTGGTTTCTAATGGGCTTTAGCTTCTAAAGG